>NW_019417168.1:33044-124058 GCF_000390285.2 Anoplophora glabripennis | reverse complement strand
CTGAGTAGCAATGACATTTAGATATAAACTTTGTAGGTTATATCTTACATAGCGACCTACTCCAGTAGGTACAATGTAATGTTTTGTGCCAGTAGGCATTGAGTAGCAATAACATTTAGATGTAAACTTTGTAGGTTATATCTTACAGAGCGACCTACTCCAGTAGGTATAATGTAATGTTTTGTGCCAGTAGGCATTGAGTAGCAATGATATCTAAGATATTACGTATTAGATATGACAATAGTAAATATGAAAATATCAATATTGTTCTCAACAGAAAACATTATCTTGTGAGAACAGAAACGGAATGTGATTGTTACTTAACGCCTTCTGACAGAAAGTATACCTACTAGTGTCGCTCCAATCAAAATTGAATTATGACCCTAATATCTAATAAACAGCTAAAAATTCGTCATTGAGTAGCAATAACAGTTAGATGTAAACTTTGTAGGTTATATCTTACAGAGCGACCTACTCCAGTAGGTACAATGTAATGTTTTGTGCCAGTAGTCACTGAGTAGCAATGACATTTAGATATAAACTTTGTAGGTTATATCTTACATAGCGACCTACTCCAGTAGGTACAATGTAATGTTTTGTGCCAGCAGGCATTGAGTAGCAATAACATTTAGATCTAAACTTTGTAGGTTATATTTTAGAAAGTGACCTACTCTAGTAGGTGCAATGTAATGTTATGTGCCAGTAGCCAGTGAGTAACAATAATATTTATATGTAAACTTTGTAGGTTATATCATACAGAATGACCTACTCTAGTAGGTACAATGTAATGTTATGTGCCAGTAGGCATTGAGTAACAATGACATTTAGGACTAAACTTTGTAGGTTATATCTTACAGAGCGACCTACTTCAGTAGGTACAATGTAATATTTTGTACCAGTAGGCATTGAGTAGCAATGACATATACTTTATAGGTTATATACCGTCCACACAAATTGTCTGTCCAGTTTATGTCTGCTGATTCTCATGATGTGATGATCTTTGCTATTTACTTATTTGTTATATCGTTAGTTAAAAAACACAAAAGGTATATTGGTATCATAGTTTCGCATAAAATGAGGTGACGTTTTGAGAATTGTTTTTTGTGCGTTTATAGCTACTACACAATTTGTTCTATTTTGTAAGCTTTTTTATTTTGAACATTTTGTATTGAATATAGAAATGAACATTTGTTTTTAAATTATTTTAATTTCGTTTTAATCACAGCATTCTGGTGAACTGGAAGCCCGATTACGAATACAAAGCCAGCACAAACGGCAGGGGAACGTTGCTTATAAAAAACGATGAAAACAGCTTACTTTCGAAATGCACGCAAGTTATCGATATCATCAAAGATAAAGATGCAGTATATTCCCTGTTGGATAAAATATGGGACATAGTAAGTGTTATGTCCGGGTTGTCTGAAAACTTACCATTTACCATGTGTACCTTTTAGGCAAACTTCTACCATTACGAGGTTTTCATCTGCATTTTAAAGATAATAGGTAACACTGGGAAAAGAGAGAAAACGAAGAACCTGGATCTGCCGCTGTTGCTCTTCCTAAAAAATTACCACCGTTTCAGCCCGCCCGGTCAGAACGAGAAGGAACAGTGGTACAGTAAGTTCACCGAGAGCCAAACGTTGGACGCCCTGTCCGAGTTTAGGCTGCCGTTCATCCAAACGTTGTTCACCTTGGACATTTGGAACATAATTCGTCCTGAAATTAACTTAAAGTCGTATAGGTATTGGTTCGATGCCGCTAATATTTTACGGAAGAATTTGAAGAAGGACGACATATGCATCTACGCCGTCAAAGAAGTGGTGAGCGCTTTACGGCATAAATTTCTTCGGTTTATTCCTTCGTTCGACGGATTTTTATCGAATAGTTTTGATATTCAATCTTTTGTTTTAGGTTACAAGTGGGATTTTGGGGAAGGAGGAATCGGGTAGTTGGACGCTGTATCCAAAATTCGAGGATCTGTTTGCTGAGGTTGACGCATGTGTCCAAAATATTTCCAATTTGGAACGGGCTACCTCTGTGGTTTATCATTTAATGTATCACACTCCAAACGGTAAGTCAAGTGTAATTTTTATTTTATTTAACATTACGGGACGGGTCCAGGGCAGATATTTAATAATTCGGAGGAAAAAAAATTGGAAAAATTGATAGTTTTTTGAGTTGGGCACATGTCTAGTCTCAGATAAAAATTTTTCGCCTGCCCTTGTTGTTCTCGGGCTAGTCATTGTGATAGAACTACCGTAGAATGAACTACTTTACCTCAGCTGAATGTTAGGGCTTGATTTTCAAAATGGCGTCCAGAGTTTGCAAAAATAGGCTTTTTCATTAAAAAAAACTAAACATTTTAGAAAAGAATGTTTTAGACGAAAGTTGTAGAACTTTTTATAACAAAAGTTTTGAGCCCAAATGTATTCGTTATTGTAGAATTTACAAAACTTTTAGAATATATAATCCTTGGTAAGTAGAATAAGTGCATTTTTGTAAAATTGCAAAATATTTAGTTTTTGCAAAAATTTGAGTTTCTCGAAAAAAACATATTTTTTTCAAGTTTCAATAAATCATAAGTAATGCACTAACGTGGCCCATCTTGGGCTTAAAATTTTCTCTAAGAATTGTACTTTCCTGTGCAAATTGTGCACGTGTGGCAAAATAATTGGAAATATGCGAAAAATCTACTTTGACTTTTTTTTTTGGGTCGAAAAATGTACATCTTTTTCTTATCGTTGTAATTTAATCGGAATGGCATTATTGCCATTTGAAAGCTGACAATTTTTCACTTATTTAGAAAAAAAAATATGTCCTACGACCAACAAGAGCCGAGAAATTTTTTAAAAAATCACTACTACCTTTTTTGCAGTAAACTTAATTTTGGAGGTTAATCATTGCAGACTGTTTTTAATATTGAAGTAAAAGTATTCAACTACAACATGTGTAAATTTCAGTCCTTAATATTAATAAATGAGTTCGTAGTGATTTTTAAAAAAAATATTTTTTCGGCACCTGTTGAACATAGGACATTATTTTTCTTTAAATTCGTGAAAAAATGTCAGCTTTCAAATGGCAATAATGCCATTCCGATTATATTTCAGCGATAAGAAAAATATCTACATTTTCCGACCAGAAAAATGAAGTCAAAGTTTCGGTAGATTTTTCACATATTCCCAATAATTTTGCAATACGCGACAATTTGCACAGGAAAGTACAACTATTAGAGAAAATTTTAAGTCCAAGATGGGTCACGTATGTGTATTACTGTTTGATTTTTTGAAACTTGAAAAAAAATCTTTTTTTCGAAAAACTCAATTTTTGCAAAAACCCAAATGTTTTGCAATTTTACAAAAATGCACTTATTCTATTTGCCAAGGCTACGGTAAAGTAGTTCATTCGATTCTACGGAATTTTTCCTAATTTTTGCGTGTCTTTGTTTACTGAACTAACTTTTGACAAAAAAATGAAGTATTTTCGACAGTTTGACCGACCTACATACCAGACACGTTCATCTTGGACGCCGTGTACAATACTGTGTTTCCAGGTGCCGACAAGGTGAACGCGGCAGAGCTGAGCTACAAATACGCTAAAAAGTACAAGGAAAAAAATCCCAATTGTTCCGATATAGAGGCCGCGTGTATCAAGGTTAAAACGAAATATTACAGTTCCTCGGCAATGCACATCTTACACACATTTCAACTAGCCGAGGACAAATACTTACAGCTCGTTGCGCAACCCGACGACTTGGTCCACGCTCTCTACCGAGACGAGAGGATAGTTGAACAAGCCGAGTGTATTAATTTCAGTTGTCCAGGTATTGTTATGTCGTTCCGATTCCCGTGAGGTTGCAAACGTTAAACGACGAGCCCTTACTAATTATATTTTCAGATATTAACAAGGCTGTCGATGCTCTGGGTGTATTATACGATTTAAAAATTCAGCAGATTAGGTACAATCTACTGAACCATTGGTTGTGCAGCTCCAGCAACGAAGTGGACTTCGATTCTACCTTGGCTATAACGAGTATCGCGAAATTGGACACGAATACTGACGATAATCTGAAAAGGTAAGTTTCTTTTGCAGGGTATTCCAACGTTTCACTGTTAAAAATTGTTGGGGGTCAAAATAATATGATTTAACTAAACTTACCTCGGTCTAAGGTCCACTCAGCTGCTAGAAGGCGTCAAAGTTGGAAAAGGATTTTAATTTCTGTTTCTCTGGTTCCAAAATTGAAACAAGTCATAAATAAATTATACCACAATTTTTATAGTCTTTCCAAAGTCGGTTGAACACATATAAAAACGCCTAGCAATTAAATTTAATGGGTTTCATAAGCGTCCCAAAAAAAAATTTATTATGTTGATGGTAAATTTTGGTTATGACTTATCAAAAAACATTTACGTTTTCATTAAAATGTATTACTGCTCGGCAAGAACCAACTGGTATGGCTAAAGTTGCTACTTTATTTTCTTTATATACTTTATATTATAACCGAATATCCCTCTTATTTCTCCCTTTCGCAATTGTAATACGAATGATTAATAGAAGGTGCCTATAATAAATTCCATTGCCTGAATCACGCCAAATTCCGCATTGCTGCACTGCACTGCTAGGCAATTTGTCAACAACTGAAATTTATGGCCCAGTCGCCCAGTGCGGCTGTGTGTGTGTGCGCTGTTTGTCCGCGCTCGCATTTTTCAACTGGGCTTATACACTTCTACCGCCTCCACGTTTAGTTCGACCAGACCTACATATGAGTATGGCTAAATAAATATAAGTTTTTCGAATTCTTTATTTATTTACAAAGTATGATAAACTTTCGATACAAGAAGTAAAAAATACAGCAGCATATAAACAATTAAATATTTATACTTTACGTTACCGCGTATATAACAATCCTATACATTTTGATAAATTATGACATTTTTAATATAATTCTTCATTTTAAAATTAACATTTCAATAATTTCAGTATATATTTTAGAATATTTTTGGCTGCAATAACGTAGTTTCACAGTCTAATACAACATACAGGTTTGGAAAGTCCCCATGGTACATCGGCCGTTAAGTGAGAGCGATAAAGTGAGTCATAGAAATCCATGCCATAAAGAAGGATGGCTATAATGAAGGCGTCTCATAGTCACTGCCTGTTTCGCCCTTCCACAAGTAGGATCCACTTCCACCTATGAGATGCCTTCATTATAGCCATCCTTCTCTATCGCACGGATTTCTATGACTTATTTTATCACTCTCATGTAACGGTTGATGTACGTAAGAAGTGGATCTTATTTGTGGAAGGGCGAAATGGGCGTTGACTATTAGACGCCTTCATTATAGCCATCCTTGTCTATCACATGGATTTCTATGGCTTACTTTATTGCTCTCACGTAACTTCTGATAGACCATCGGTACTTTCCTACACTGTATATAGTTATAATAATAATAACATTTTTTAGGGCTACCTACATTTGTCTGAGCGGCGACAAGTCGTTCTGGCAAACCTATCTTTTGAAAGCCGGCGTAAACGAGGACGACGTCGCCGATTCCGAACAGAGAAATCTGTCGTTCAAAGCCAAAGCGCTGAAATGTTTTTGCGCCATTTCGGATGTCGACACCATAATCCGAATGACGGACGGCGATTACAACGAGTTTCTGTAAGTTGTTTTTATCCCGAGTGCATCGTCCCGACCACATCGTCTACTTGTTTTTAGGAACTATATCGATAAGTTGTCCCTTCTGAGCGAACTGGAATGTTTGGGAATAGCCCTGAATATCAGTACTTTGGATAAGTACAACAAAAAGGAGCTTCTCAAGCGCTTGTCACAAGTCGGGAAACCCATAGCCGTGAAGGCTATGGCGTCTGTGTGTACGACGTACTGCATTAAAGATATACGGTACTGGGAGTTCATAATAGGCAGTGCCATTAAACTGGGCATGGTACGTGTTCTTTTTCTTCATACAGGGCGCTTTGAATTGCAGGTGATGGGTAGAACCAGAGGCGTCATTAAAAAATTTAGATATCGGGATGTTGAATAAGTTCTGGTTTTTTTTTTCCCCAAGAATTTAGTAAAATACCCATTTTTTGGCATCTTCATATAAAAGGAAATGCTGCTCAGCCAATGGAACAAAATTATACACAAGGCTTAATGTAAAACTATACCGGGTGTCCAATTTTAATTGATACACGTAAATATCTCGTCAGAGAAGCCACCAATCGAAAAATGGCATAAAGTAAAAGTTGTTCAGTTCACTGGGGGAAACCAGCTGCTTATCTAAGATTTGACCTTGAGCTCACCTTGAAGGTCAATTGAAGGTCAATTTTGGAATTTTAAATGGGACCCCCTATTTTTAACCTTGGAAATGGATTTAGCAGAAAATTTTACATGCGGCTGTGATCATAACCTTGACCTTGAGGTCAAGGTCAGGGTCACGAGTTTAAATGATTCTTCACCCTTGAAGCAGCCGCGGAAAAAGATGTTGACCTCCAGAATCTATGGGATTTACATCAATCACGACCATGGATTTGTCCTTGACCCCCACTTTGTCAAGGTCATTTGAAGGTCGACTATAACAATTGTAGGAAAAAATAATGCTACGAACGAGTGAGGGGAGCATGAACAAAAATATCTTGTTACTCAACGAAGGTATAACTTCGCTTGAGAATTGAAAAAAGAGATATCTGAGTATGTTACAAAGTAAAACTGACTGACAGTGAAAAATTGAGAAAAAATAAAAATATCACTATTTGTGAGCCATTAAATTCTGGATTTAAATCTTCACCTGATCTTCAAATGAACTTTTTATTTGATCCCTTACTTTGCAGCGTACTTGGATACAAATTTACCGTTTTCCCAAGGTCTGATCTAAGTAATGCACGGCCTGGCTGAAAAGAAAACAAAGTGAACCTTCAACTTCAATCCTGAACATCTTCCGCAACATTTGTTGAGGTGAAGGTCGATTTTTATAGTCGACCTTCAAATGACCTTGACAAAGTCAAGGACGAATTGAAGGCCGTGATTGAGTACCTCGATGTAAATCCCATCGATTTTGGAGGTCAACATCTTATTCCGAGGCTGTTTCAAGGGTGACGAATCATTTAAACCCGTTGTGACCTTGCCCTTGACCTCAAGGTCAAAGTTGTGATCGCGTCCGGATGTAAAATTTTCCGCTGAATCCATTTCCAAGGTTCAAAATAGAGGGGTCCCATTTAAAATTATGAAGTTGACCTTCTAGGTGACGTCAAGGTCAAATCCTAGACAAGCATCTTGTTTCCCCCAGGGAACTGAACAACTGTTACATTAGGCCATTTTTCGATTGGTGGCTTCTCTGACGAGATATTTACATGTATCAATTAAGATGGGACACCCGGTATATTAAAAAAAAAAAAATCATCGAATTAGTTGTAATTGTTAAAATTTTCCCCAAACTGCAGTTTGAACTTTCCGGTAATTAAATATAATTGGACATATTTTGTTCCAGTACACCGAACTGAGGACTTATGTGGACTTCCTAAAAATCCATTGTTACAAGAGCTTTTATATAAACGCTTGGCAAGTTATTATCAATAATGCTTTCCACATACCGAATACCCTGTCGAAGGAGGAGCTGCATGAAGTTTATATAAAAAACTTTTTGATGATACAGGTAAGTAACGTTCTTGTTTAAACTGTCGAGTATTATGTTTTTATCGCCAACCGTCAGTAGAGCCTTGCATTACCATAGCGATTTCTGGAAGTAAAAAACACTTTATTTCACTGTAAAAATCAAGCATTTTAACTGACGCAAATATTTTATAAACGTAGCTATTACTGTACGACATTAATCAGAAATTGTTTGTTGCTGTCGCGGCCGCAACAATAAAAGTTTTGTCGCAAATTATTTATAGAAAATGATGGAAGAAGATATTCAGTGAACGCCGCTTGAAATTCGGGAAAAATCGTTAGAAAGGTGTTTCGAAATTCTACCACAAAAATCAGTCGAAAAATACATTCGCCAGTATAACATTGAGAGTTGCTTTCGGCATGCAGCAAAATAAAGCTCTCTCCCAACGGTAAAAATAAAAGTATTTTTATTGAAAACTAGTTAGAGAAAAAGAATGCGTGTTGTAGAGGCAAGTAGAGTTCGCTAGAGAGTCCTCGTGGTGTGGAGTCGTTCGCAGGTATAAGGTCCTTGGCGCCAATCTGTCGTGGACCTTTTCTGTTTTTTGTTCTTGCGCAACTGTTAGATGGGTCACTTGCAGACATGTGTACGCACACACCCTCTGCCAGTATGGATGCCATCACGAAACGTGCAGCCGGTCAGGGAAATGAACCCTTCTACCGGACCTAGTGGTAATTTCCTTGGGTGTGGTTGGCACCGATTTTATTGGGGCAGAAGTGGATGGAAAGCTATTGACCCAGCAAACCTGCCAACTATCTGCATTTGCCAGAACCATCACTTTATACCTACGGGACATTGTTTTCGTCGCACGTGCCCACTCTCTTTGCCAATGCAGGCAGCTGCGTGGAAAAGCGACACGATTGCAGAATTCTACGTTGAGGAATCTATACTCAACAAAACGAAAATCGCAAAGACGATTTTAAGCGAAGGTCAAACTGAAAACATAATTATTACCGATTATAAATAATTCTACTAGATTTACAAATTGTTAACGTAGATAATAATCCTCAAACGTTTTCAAATGAAACTCCTTCGACTCTAGGAATTAATTTTTATATTGCGTCCGGGTGTTCACATTTAATACCTGTTTAACAAAAAATAAGTAAATTTGTTTTGTATTTGCTGTCATTTTTCTGTTTACATTGTCGTAATAAATTGTGATAAGTAATAATATATCCATTTTTCTAAATTATAAATTTTACGGTTGGCGATAAAATTTTGTATGCACCACGTTAGTAAAGTGTCTTTATCGAACTTGCCTGCTATTCGCCTCGTTCGGCTCACAATCTCGGGCTCGTTCAATAAATAATCACTGACTTGGTACATAAATAACTATTTTTTTAGTCTTGTCCGGTGCTGTACTCTCTGAATTTTGAAAATGTAGTCCAGAGGTGTATTATAGACAAAAAGTTCGAGTTTGCGGCCATATTGTTGCAATATTTATCCGACGAAAAGAAGGATGTTTATGTTAAGGTAATTGTATTGAATTATCCTTAAATCCTTGACACATTTTTTGGTTGTTAATTATTACCGCCAAACTTTTTCAGAAAATTTCACCAAATAGAACCCTGTTTCTGGATTTGGATAACTTATCAAAAAATGGAATATGGGGAACTAGAAATGTAAATATTCGTAATATTCTTCTATAACATAATTTATTTATTTGTTTTTCAGATCAAGTCTTGGCTCGCTACAAAAAATTTATTTTAATTTAAGCGCTAATAAAAATGAAAGTTTTCTATTTTTATATTTAATAAAATGTTTATTTTTACTATTTTTCTTTTTTCGTTTATGGTAATTTTTTTAATCTCTTTAATACGTTAAAATTTTTAATACTAAGGTAGGTACTCTCCTGCACTGAACTAAATACAGGGTGATTCAAAACTTATCAAAAAAAATTTTTGAATGGACTCAAATACAATTTTGCAAAAAAGAAATCGAAAAGGGTAGATCGAAAGTGATTTAAAAATATATTTCTGCACGGCACTGGACATTGGTCCAGTGTAAAACCTGACCTTACTGAAGACAAAGCATGCAGTCGGCGACCGGCACGGTGACAAAGTGTAATAAAAAATAAACGAACAAAATAACGAAAGAATTCAAATTCAACTGCTTTTGCCGTTATTGCTATTATTAATTAATAAAATTAATTTGTGGTTTTAATTAATAAAATAATTTGACATGATGATGTTACAACTGTTCAAAATTTTGTCCAGCGACGTGTAAAAATATTTGGCCCTGTTTTACCCAGCTTCCACGAACTAACACAAAAGTCGTCTTGCCTTACCATAAATTAAAACGATATCCATCAACTCCGAGTTGCTATACACGTTAAGCCACTTTTGACACTGGAACAACTACTGTAAACACTATTGCAATGACGTTAATACTAAAATTGGGCTTCAGCATTCAGAATCACCTGTGACCAAGAGGGCGAATTACGCTAGAGACAGTAGCCCAGCGATGTAAGGGTTTTAAATACTACAACATTTTTTTCTCGGAAACTAGATTTTACAAAAATTTTTTTACCATATTGACTATATTTTTGATGACGCATCTATATCCAAAATTTGTTGGAACAAATGTCCTTTAGGGTGCCCCAAAAAAAAGAATATTTCTTTTTTCGTGTTGCGAAATATTAGTTTGTTTTAAGAGCCCCCTCACAAAATGAGCACAAAAAAATTAAAAATTTTTTTAGAGGTCGCTCAAGATTTTTAAAAATTTCCAAAATCGTCAAAAATTTATTTTTAAAATTTTTTTTCTCGTTATTTTATCATTTTCTAGGTTGAAAAAAATCTCAATTCTGAAAATTTCAAATCGATATTTTAATTTCTAAAGGTCGCTGATAATTATTTTAACTTGCAAAGTGGTGTGCTTATGTTTTTGAGCGCCCTCTAAAAATAAATATCAACGAACTAATAATTTTTTTATTGAGTTTGATGAACAAAAGATAAAAGTAAATCATGACACTTAAATTTAAAAAAATTAAAAAATTATAAATATTTGATAACAGTGGGGTAGTAAATTTTGCCTCGAGAAATTTTTTAAGTGTAATTTATTTTTATTCTTTTCATCAAATTCGATAGAAAAATTACTAATTCCTTAATATTTAATTTTAGAGGTCGCTCGAAAACATTTTAAGTACACTACTATGAAAGTTAAAATAATTATGAGCGACGTTTAGAAATTAAAATGTCGATTTGAAATTTTTAGAATCGAGACTTTTTTCAACCTAGAAAATGATAAAATAATGAGAAAAAAAATCTAAGGAAAAAAATTAAATTTTTGATGATTTTGGAAATTTTTAAAAATCTTGAGCGACCTCTAAAAAATTTTATTTGAACTACTACACTACTTTGAAAGTTAAAATAATTATGAGTGACGTTTAGAAATTAAAATATCGATTTGAAATTTTTAGAATTGATCGAGATTTTTTTCAACCTAGAAAATGATAAAATAATGAGAAAAAAAATCTAAGAAAAAAAATTTAAATTTTTGACGATTTTGGAAATTTTTAAAAATCTTGAGCGACCTCTAAAAAAATTTTATTTGAACTGATTTTTTGAGGGGGCTCTTAAAACATGATAAACTAACATATTTTCACAAGACACGAAAAAAAAATATTCGTTTTTTTTGGGCCACCCTAATGTCCTTGTTATATTCACGTAGGTAGTTTTAAATTCTTGGATTGAAATCTGTAGACTTGATTATCCAGATTGATAATGTTTTTAATGAAAGCGACATCTCGTAAGAAATAGAGTAGATACTGCTTTTAGCGTTCCGTAAATTTCCCACTGAGTACGAGCCGCTTGTTAACAGATGGCGCGGACAGTAAAAAGGGCTGACCAACCAATATTTATAATCTATATTTCCCAAAGGATGTTTATTTAAATTTATTCAAGGGCACAACTTTTCCATGCCATACAATGTCACACTTTTATTTTGCGACATATACAGTGGTGTCAGTGGTTTTATTAATAAAGCCATTGTAGCCAACCACACATCGACGCCATCTGTGAACGAGATCCTTGTACTAAGAGTTTGGACAATTCGTATTTAATACGGTTGTTAAAAAAGAAATTATTAAATATTCTCGTCTAATGTCTCTAAAAAGAAAAAAAGGTAAGTCAGATTTATAATCCAATAATATACAGGGTGCGTAACAAGAGCAGGTAAAAAATTTGAAAAGCTGCTATAAACTCGGCTAAAAAAAAATATTTTCCAGGGATGCGATTAATGGGAAGTTGAATTAAAGTGTCGCATGAAACAAACGAATGAAACTTTGCACGATTATAACAAATATTATTTTTTTAAAATGGAATAAATAAAAATTGTCAATTATTATGGAAACGATTTTTTGAAGCTCATGATTTTAGTTGATAACAAATTGTGGTACATCACATTTTTTTCTTTTGTAAGAGCAAAAGTCTTGACGAAATTTAGTAAGAAACTCTATCCAAACCAAGCAAATTGTGATAAAATACGAAACTGCATAGGTTTGCGCATATAAAAGAAAGAAATGTGTTTTATATCGATTTAAATTTACTTATCTATGCATATTTTGATACATTAACTAATATCGCGCGGCAAATTTACAATTAGCCTAATCTACATATATTTTCCTAAGGTCACAGCTTTTAGGAAGACTCTAGATAAAAATGTACATTAAAGATAAATGACAGGCCGAAATCATTATACTTGATACTCGAAAGAAAAAATGCAGCTGCTTAATACGAACACAGATGATGGAGAAAGTAATTTTGAGCAAAAAAGTTCACATCAACATGTGTCCGAAAACGCCCTCCTGTGGCGCTACGCCCCTTTAAAGGGGGTCATTAAGACACAATTTTATTACAATATCTCGAAAATGCTTCGAATTGAATTGGTAAAATTTTATACAGAGGTACCATTTATAACGAAGAATTACTTTATCTAAATCAAATTGACCCATTGTTTTCAGAGGCGTCCCTATGTGGGGGCAAGTCAAGGTTCAAAATCCGTAACTTTTTTATTTTTAAATTCGAAATTCTTTCTTCGAAAATCGAAATCCATTTCTACATAAAAAAGATATATTTGTTTCATTACGATATTTGCAAGGGTTTTCCAAAAAAATCCGATTTTAACTTCTTATTATGCTTCTGCTGAAAATTAAAAAATATGTAGAAGCTAGAATTCTATTTTTCCTACATGAAACAAGTATATCTTTTTTATGTAGAAATGGTCAAGGATTTCGATTTTCGGAAAAAGAATTACGAATTTGACAAACAAAAAAAACTTTTTTGCTCAAAATTACTTTCTCTGTCATCCGTGTTCGTTTGGCACACCGGAAATGAAACACCCTGTATATTCGCCTAAATACATTTTACCTATGATCGTGTCAAAAACGAAAATTGACTTTTTTTTTGCAAAATTTCCACTAAAAAAATTACTCTTTATGTGAGAACCTGCGCAATAAAATCTTTATTTCAGTTAAAAGGTAGGAATGTCAATATTTCATTCATTTTAACTTTCTATCAATGTGTACATTTAACATGATTTTTAAACAAAAACACAGCCGACAAAATGTAACTGACCTCTTCCGAAGATTTTCGACGCACGGAATCTGAATCCTAACAAAATGTTGCTCCATCACATCGGTTTTTCGAGATATCCTAACCTAAAAGTACGAAAATCCTACTTTTTCTTTATATTTGAGGTTATATGTTACATCACAAGATAATTTTTCTCCACAAAACTCGTTATGGCATTTGAAAATACTGCTTTGCTACCTAAAAATCCATTTCGAATAAGCCAAACTAATCGATTTCATCAGACGACTTCTCGGAGAGGAAAGAAATATTCGAACGTTCGTTTTCAAATGCTCTAACGAGTTTTGTGGAGCCAAGTTACACCTTGTGAACTTGTGAAGTTAAATATATAATCTCAAATATAGTGAATATAGTGTTTCGCATTTTTGGGTTAGGATATCTCGAATACCTGACATGAGGTCTGTTCCAACAAGAGTCAGGGATTGGTTCCCAACCGTTTGAAATGTTTGGCTAGCTAAGTTCTAAATGTGTCTTCACTGAATATATCGCTAGAATTAGTTGGATGCGCATTTCAAACAGTTCGGAACCAATTCCTGATTCATGTTGGAACAGACCTATGACGAAGCAGTTCTCAAAAACTTTCGGAAAAGTATAGCGAGATTTCTGGTTTAAAATTCAGTCGATCTGGGTAATTAGTACTTTTATAAAATAAAGCAAATTAGTAAATCATATTCGTTTTCTTTTGAGTAGCTAACTACACAATAATGCAATATGTGTAAAAGCTAGTCCTGAATGAATAGTTAATTTGCAACAGGCCTGTTATTTATTACGAAGGCGCTATTTAAGAAGACTCCAGTCGTTTGTATAATAGATAAATGGCAGATAATGTTAAATGTACTGAGCATTTTTGTTAGTAAAAATTAGTAAACTGCACAAACATGAACAGAGTGGTTATAGTGCCTTTTTTATTTTTTCTTATCTACGCGAGAAGTACAGCATGTAAGCAATTTTGAAATTATGTTGAGCGTAATAACTATTTACTTTAAATATTTATGTAATTAATAATTATAAATTTTTTTATAACATAAATATATAATTATGCAGTTGCTATTTCAACTAAGTTTTATTGTTTTGTAAGGTAGCAAAATACCCAAAACAACAAATAATTAAAAAAATTTATAACTTTTTATAACACTCAGGAATTGCTGACAATTCTACCATTATAAACTAATTACTGTTGCAAAAATTTGTTTGCCAGATGGAAAGTGATTTTTTCTTTTTCAGTTGCTGGTGTTATTGGCAGTAATGTTGCAGGGAGTACCGCTCTTGATAATTACCCGCTAGTGGACGGGTAACAAATTTATTTGTCATATAAACTTACAATTAGACATAAATACAAAACCATACATGTGAAACTAGGCCCAAAATAGTTTTTTGGAAAATTCAAGTTCACTTATAGAGCACTTAAACAGAAATGTCCAACCTACACAACGACACTAAAATTATTCCGATCGGACCACTCCTGCGCCCAGCGGTTGCGACAGAATATTTATGCCTTTAAAAGTTTATACCCATTTTCACACGTACCTATATATTTTCCTAACATGTAGCGTTACACTACCGGTTCTTTAAATACTTGCAATGTGAAAATATCGTCAAAATCAAGTTAGAGAAAATAGACTTTGAAATAGGGTCGTTTTCTTTGGTGAAAGACGATATAAAATGTTACAAAAGTATTTATAAAATAGTCAATAAATAGCAAAATTGCTTATGTTTCAATGAAATAATAAATGATATACTGATTTCACAGAGGCAAAGAGTTAGTAAAATCTCTGTGGTTGAAACAGAATTCTGGGAATTTTTCCTTAAGGCTGTTTGAAGTACAATTTCTTATGTTAAAAATGTTACCAGATTTATAAAATAATCTTCATAAAAATATTTGTGAAAATATTGTAGAAAAAATAATGTAAAATCTATTATCTGCTTGCCACTATGGTATATTTTTATATAAAAATATAATAAAATTTATCACAACACATGCGCAGTTGATGTTACCGTAGATCTTATAGTTCACTGTTTTATCTGGTTTTAAAACAACTGCACAAAATGGATGCATGAATTATTCAAAAAGTCATTGCGACCAGCATTAGGCTTTTTTTCGCGAGTGAATATTGGTGAATACGTCTGACTTGTAGTTACTGTTTCTATCTCTTTTAATCTTTTTTCTAACCTTGTCTAACCTGAACAGATGGCGAAAATGTATATATTCACTATTCAGTGATATGTAGGATGTACTTTGACGACTTTGACATATGGGTTTTAACTTCTAACCAGTAACCATAATTTGTCATCATTTATTGTAATCTAGTGTTGTGGGAATTGGTGTTATATCTCACTATATAATATATGTATTTGCTTCAAATAAAACTGAAGGAATATATCAATGCTTTCTTTGGAATATTTTTAAGTGGCAAATTTAAAAAGCGTGAAAAGTATGTAGATTCTGACGTTGCAAGATATGCGAATATTCGACATAATCGTTATCGTAAGAGAATGGAAGGTTAGGTCGGTTTTTTATGTAATTCATACGAAAAAGACTTGAATTACAAATGATTCCACCAATATTATCTCTGGCCTAGGTCACAAAAAAAAAGAGGATAATCCTGAAGCAAAGTGGATTGCAAATATGTCCCATATAAAAAATTAATCTCACCATCAAGTAAAATATTTGCTGTTTCAACGTCTATGTTTACTAAAACATCTGTGCCTCTAAAGTTTAAATTTAAACTGGCCACTTCCACAACCATATTAGAATCCATCATTTTGCTGAACGATTTTTATACTCATTCAAACAAAATGTCAAAAAGAAAAAGGTTAAGTTACCAGCTGACAATACTAGTTGAATATACCAACAGAATATTCAGCTGAAGGGTGAAGAGTTCAGTCATTTGATCTAAACTTGTGACGTCACATAGTAGTTTAAATGACTGACTATTCTCGCAAAAACGTAATATTCACTCATACTACACATACTACAACATACGACTTCACTCGTGAAAAAAAGCCTATTATTTTAATTATAATGATTACGTTTAAAAGAAAAAAGAAGTAAAAAAAAAAACTTAAAAAAAAGAATGTGGGATAGAAATTTTGTTTTAATTTCATTAATTGTAATGTCAGGATTTTCCAACCTCAGCATCTCCTTTATTTCGCTAAGAACTGTTTGCTTTAAATGCTTATTCAAATATTGTTTTGTCTTTACAGCATACAAACAGGGATGTTTCTTATGTTCATTAATAAATATTTTTACTTGTCCTCTCGTCCAGAACATCGTTTTAGACGCGAGAAGCGGTAAATGTTAATTACTTTAAACACAGATTAAATAGGTAAACATAACCTATAATTTGATCTGACAGGTGGCAATGCAGGCATCACAAATAACTTTGTTCTGCGCAGATTTACGCACATTTTTATAAAGAAAATTAGAACAAGTTCCAAAATTTCTGTAAACATTTGTCTATAAATAAATCTGAATAGAATTTCATATATTTCCTGTTTGTCACGAACATATTTCTACATAAAAAAATTTGCTCAGATTATGTAGAAAATTTTAAACAAGAAATGCTATCATGTCAAACAGCCTTTAAATGGAATTCTGCAATTCTGTAGATGTCTTATCCTGCAGTACCTCCAGATGGTACTGACAAAAAAAAACTAATTGTAAGATATATTTCTGTACATATACAGGTGTAACTGAAATAGCGGATTCTACTTCAGAAATTAACAAAAAAATCTTATAAGGTGTTCAAAATTAATGAAAATATATGGTGAAATATATTATATTTCAGGTTATCGTCACCTTTTGGCTAGGTATATAAATACCTGAACGGAATATTCTACTTTCTAGTTTCGAAATTACATTTTTCTACGCCATAGCTGTATTAGATGAAATTTATAATATACCAGTGACGGCTCGTGAAATTGAGAATAGGTGAAGCATATTCACTGATTGACTAAAAAACGGCTTGAAAAAATATGTGTAGTATATAAACGCAAATAGTAAACAATTGTGATTTGAAATATAATAGAGAATATATTCAGTAAGTACCTACTCCTCTAGACTACACTGATCTCAGTCTAGACTGCATAAATATATGGCGATTATGTTATTACATCTGCTTATAGAAATACGACTCAACAACAGGAAAAATGAATTATGCAATCAGTTACAAATTTTACCCATAAATATCCGTATCCAAGAGGCGCCGATATTAGTGACTATCCCTAAATTGTATATTATTATTATACAGTTTTGATGTAAAAAATAATTTTAATTAAATAAAAAACAAGCGTCTTATAATTATAATATGTACTAAATTTCTCTTGTATACTTTTTTTTAGGCATAACGATTTACCATACAACCTATATACAAAATTGAACGACACCTTAAAAGAATTTCGCTTTGAAAATAATTTAATTAACGACACTATTTTCGGATCGAGCGACTGCAGTTGTCACACTGATTTACCCAGATTAAAGCAAGGCAAAGTTGGGGCACAGGTAATTTGTGGTTAGAGATTAAATCAATTATTAGGTTTTCATTGATTTTTAGTTCTGGGTTGCATACGTTGATTGTACTGTGGAAAAAGAGAAGGCTGTCGCTAAGACTTTAGATCAAATCGACGTTATTAAAAGGTTAATAAACAAGTACCCAAACGACTTGGAGTTTGTAACTACTTCCGATGGTAAGTTGAGAAATGTCCGGAGTGTTTTGTATAGTCAATAACTTCGAGGAATAATAGAAAAAATAAAATGACTAAATCACTTTTTATATATTTTTAGGAATTTTAGAAGCATTCAAACGGAAGAAAATAGCCAGTCTTATAGCAGTTGAAGGTGGTCACTCTATTGACAATAGATTATCGATTTTGAGACTCTATTATGAGCTTGGTGTCAGATATTTGACTTTGACTCATACCTGTAATTTGGAATGGTAAGTGAAATTAATTTGTAACATGTGATCTACTCAGTTAATATTTTACAGAACATAAAAGTGTTAGAAATCGACCGAGTCGTTAAATTGTTTGGCTGGAAAAGTTTTAGATTGTAGTACCTATTTGTATTTACCTTACTAACATGAAAATCTTGTTTAGGTTGATTTGGTCGACTTTCTCATTTAATTTCTAGAAATTTCAAGTCTTTGATAGTGACTCAACTCTCATTTCATCAATTTAAGAATGAATGAGTCAGCACAAGTTTGTAATTTTCATTCCACATCTACTAATATTATTCTTTAGACATGTCCGTTGTAGTATATTTACAACTTGCCTTAGTCTATGTATATAGGAATAAAAAAATCAAAGGAAATATACAGGGTGTTTTCAAAAGACGTAGCACAAATGGTAACGGTAAATCTACAGCTAAAAAGAACACGGTTTGCATAAAAATGTTTACAGTACCAAATCTAAACTAAAGAAAGCAACAAACTTTGATTTTAGTAACTTATTATTTACGCTATATCTTTAAAATGGTAGAGCTTGAATTTTGGGCACCTTGCATATATTATTTAAAATGTCTAGAGGTAATCTACAAGTTCTAGGGAAAATATTAGAAATCTCTTAGAGGTTGTTAATTATTATTAAAGTTTGGTGTGCAAACTAAATGTTTTAAACAGGTGTTTGCTGCTGCGCTAATTCGTGACGTCATTTAGTGCGATCGACAGTATGAGCGCAGTAAAATGAGCTGAAGAGTATACAGAACAGAGATAAATTTAAGTTTTCTTCTATTTCCGAAAGAGTATTCACAATTTTCTCGAAATTATTCTTCATTTCTTAAAAATAAATAACTGACTTCAGTTAAAACTACAAAAATATGAAAATGCAGATCTTGTGCCTGCTTTTTGCAAAAACATATTAAACATGTTTTATTTAAAGACCTATCAAAGTTAAAAAGTTTATTTAGTCTTCCAACTCACAGTTTCAAAAACTTCTTAAATCCAAATTATTGAACGCATTAGAGATCTTTCTTATCTTTTTTTGTTTTTTTTTTACGTTTAATAAATGAAATATAGCACCACGAATGAGTTTATACATCTTCAAATACTATTGTATCGTCAAAATCGTACAATTTTTTTTTAATTTTCGGTGGATTTTTGTAAATTATCTGATGAAAACTGAGTCGTATCCATTGGAACATTAGTTATGTCTCGTCGAAACGAGAATTACAAACTAGACGACTTACGAACGGCCGATAAGTAGGTTGTGCATTCGGTCGCACTAAATGACGTCACAATGATCAGAAATTTTACATAACCATAATCATTTTGTGGCAGTAAAGAAATTATTATTATTTTTAAAATCTGTTAGACTATATACAAATTTTTGCTGTTCTAAAAGAAATTAACTTTTCATGCAAGTTGACCTTACACATTGTTTTTCTATGCTTCCAGGGCCGAATCTGCTGAAGTTGACAAAACGAATTCCACCAAAATTGGCTTAACTGGTTTTGGAAAGGTATGTTTGTGTGAATAACAAAAATATAAAACAGTTTATTTTTAATGGTCCATAAATTCACAGAAAAATTAGTTTGACTAATTTTTATACAATTTTTTCAATCTTTTTTTTTCCTAAACATTAATGTTGACTATTATTTCCTGAGGAAGACTGAAACAACTCGAATCGTTGGTATTGCCATAAAAATCAATCCATTTTTATTTAACCTAAAAACAAGAATTGTTTACGTTGCAAATAAAATAAATGAACCTGTTTTAGAAAATAGTTTTGGAAATGAACCGCTTGGGAATGTTAGTAGATTTATCCCACGTGTCTGCCAAGGTAATGCACGACGCCATTGACGTCTCAAGGGCTCCAACTATTTTCTCGCACTCTTCTGCAAGAGCTGTTTATGATCACGTTAGGAACGTAGCCGATGATGTCCTCTTAAAAGTGGTAAGCTACTCACTTTATTACATATATCGGTTAAACTACGCCTTTTTGATAAATTAATACGTGATTAATTTTGTTTACGATTTAGATCAAAGTATTTATATTAGAATATCAACGCCTACTAAGATATATTATGTAAAACACCAAATAAATCGTTCATTTCAAAAACCGCATAAGTCAAAACAGTTAAATATCCAGTAGAGTGAACTGTTTTGTATAAAAAGTACCTATCTTTTAAACTATTATTTTACTATAAATTACTTATGTGAGTACAACAAATGTGGAAAAAAAGAATATAAAAATGCGGATTGTTCGGTAAAAAAAGTTTTATTAGGGAGCCTCTAGAAACGTATCGAATAAATTGATCGATGCGAAGCTTCACATTATTTTATTATTAATTTATTATAAACAATTCACTACAACAATCAGTGGCGTGGTAGACGGGTAGTCAGTGACCTTTTTTAAAATAGAATTTCTACGCCTATGAATTATTTGAAATTTCGTGACATCTTTTATGTTTCTCATCAATTCAATTAAAATTTTGTATAGTTTCTATGCGTATTAAAATGATTCCACGCCATTTACTCAGAATCCTTTAATTTTATGACAATGTTGCAAGAACAACATTTGATTTCATTAATTAAATATACAGTGTGTTTCAGAAAGACCTCCCGTAAATTCAGGGGGTGATAGTACTTAGTTTATGAGACATCCATCAATAAGTTTTGACATAAGCCTACTTTGAGAAAAGTCACTTATTTTCTACACCGTAATATTGTAAGAGTTCAATTAAAAGTATTTTTTCTCGAAAACCGTCCACATTAGGAAGTTCTAACAAGAGTACATTATTTTTAGAAAATAAAATTGTACATTTGAAATTGGAGCCCGAATGCTAAAAAATCTAACCTCAAAAAAATTAGAACTTAAAATGTAATACGAATGTAGCATAACCAGCGTTCTCTATAAAATATACAAAAAATAGTTAGACCAACGTATTTGACGTCCTTAAAAACCCCGGAATACCAAATTTCATATAAATATTTCGCACCGTTTGGAAATTTTTGTACAAATTCTATTTAAAAAATTTTATTTTGTCGCTCTGTATCTCGAAAACAAGAGGAGATAGACATATAGTTCATAAAGAAAAAAATTCTTATTTTTTGTTGTACTATGATCCCCTGAATTTACGGGAGGTCTTTCTGAAACACCCTGTATATTTCTCTAAATCCGTACAATGATACATTTTTTAACGTCGTTTATATTTTTTTAATTACAATAAGTGTTTTATATTTTTAGAAACGAAGTAGAGGTATTGTGATGGTCAATTTTTTTTCTTATTTTATCCGAGGGGGAAATGCTACTATAAGAGACGTTGTTAGTAAGTATTTTAATAATAAGTGTTCCCATTTGTAAAAATCATGCTTTAAGGGTAATTTTCGCAACTTAAAATTTCTAGCTCAGTCAATTATTTGTGAAGGATACCACATTTTTTATTATTTCAGACCACATAAACCATATCGTGGACATTGCTGGCGTCGATAGCGTCGGAATTGGTTCCGACTACGATGGTGTGCCTGTGTAAGTAAAATACAAAATTTGAAATTTAAGTTGAAACTAGCTCGCAATAGTCCAGTTGCGTGACCAGCTCGATCGCCAGATTTGAATCCATGTGACTTTTATTTATTTATTGGTACATTTGAAATAGCTGGTGTATTCCACTCCAGTTAATACGATTGGAACTACAATAGCAATAGCAATATAATTAGCAATAGCAATATAATTTAATGAGTGTTATAGGCGTCCCTAAAAAAGTTTTCTGCCAATGTTAAAAAATAATCATAATTTGTATATAATGCGTAGAAAATTTCTATTATGTCCTCAAACAATTTTATTATACTGATGGTAAATTTTGGTTATACCAAATCAAAAAAACATTTATATTTTCATTAAAATATGTTACTGCACTGCACTGCTAGGCAATTTGTCAACAACTGAAATTTATGGCCGGTCGCCCAGTGCGGCTATGTTTGTGCGCCGTTTGCCCCCGCGCGAGTTCTTCAATTGGGCGTATACATTTCTACCATCTCTACGTTTAGTTCGACCAAACCTATACATGGGGTATGGCTAAATAAATATAGGAACAAGTTTTTCAAATATTTCAATGCCAGGTTGCTGGGTAGCGACCCAACCTGATACATACTGCCAAACTCTTTGGTCTTCAATTGATATCGGAAAGACTGACTATACAACTGTATCTTGACACTAACGGTGGACATTTTGACATTTGTTGTAACTTAATTTAACAAAATAAGTGTGGATTTATCGAAGTAACAACGTAGATTTCTTTCTGGCGAGTAGTTTATTATAACAAATTTTATTATTTTTCAATAGTAACCGAATTAATTTCACATTTTGTTGTTTGTTATTCAATCAGCTAAGTATTTCGATTTAGCTGCAGTGGCGGGTAATAAAAAATTAATTTTCTGGTAAGTTAAATTCTAGAACACCCTGTATATTGTATAATACCTATTCAGTACCATGTACTTTAATGAATTGTTTTAAAATATTTTTGAGAAAACTTGCATTATATTATATTTTAAAAATACATTTTATCAAGTACACAAAAGCAGTTTAATACAGGAAATATTCTTAAACTATCTTAGAACATGGTTTTGCGCTTCCCGTATGAATAATATAATGTCAATTTTGATAAAGCTATCAATATTTTCCGGTGGAATATTTCATATCTTGAAGAATTAATATTATCGAGATTAATGCTTACTCTAAATCCAAAGCTAAAGTAGAATACGTTCTTTGAAACAAAAAAAATAAATTAATTTGTGAATCGGACTTTTCTACAAATATCCCAGTTAATTATATTGATCGTTTTTGGTACAAAATATGTATTTGAATCAACGTGTAAAACAAATCATCTTTTTAAATGAATAAATTCGAGAAAATTAAGGAAGTGTTCACTCGTTGGTAATGAAAGGGTCTTACTTATAAAACATAAAGGGTGTCGTGATTTTTATTAAAAAAATCCATAACCATTAACAAACCTGCTTCTGGCAAATTAGAAGAATCTGCTTTTACGAAATTTGCTTCCATTTTTAAATTTAATATGCACAAACGCTAAAACATTCCGTAGATGCAGAAACTTATATGAAAGTAGCGCTAAGCCGGCTGACTGTCCCATGCGGTGACGTCATTACATTGCCACGGCTGAGACAAATATTCGCATTTTAATGAGTTAAAATTTTCCGGATCATCTAATCATGAGCAATACTTTGTGTATATAAAATAAGAACGTTTTTGAAAGTTTACTGAATGACCACATTGCTGAAACAAAAATTTTTTTATGGGCACTCTATCTCAAGAACTAAGCCGTTTCGGACCCATGATATGAACTTTTTATCTTAAATTTAGTCAAAGATTCACCCTTTAAAGTTTGTACAAGTATTTAATAAACACCCCTTATATTTCCGGTCCCTGCCTGTATATAACTTTAACTGTATATCTAGAGGAACAAAAAAATTATAATATTTTAAAGACATGCAAAATCCCGCAAGAGGCGTCCTCTAATAAGTACCTGTCAGTAAAATTATGATCAGATTTCATATCAGTAACAATAATAGCAATAACCAAGCTGCCTGCAAGTGGTCAAAGCTGACGTTCAATCGCTTCTTTAATGGGAACGCTTCGAAACCTGGGCGATCTCCGGTACAATGTCGGCTTTCGGGAATCTGGCCCTATCTTCAAACGTCGCAGTCTGCCCCGGTTGGCTGCAAATTGGGGTGATTTTAGGAGTTTCTTGTTCCAACGTTGCATTGCCTTCTCCGACGTCACTCTCGACCGTACTCTGGTAGTGCAATATCTCAACTTTTGGATTGGAAACCAGAGTGAAATTTGACATAATCGGATAATCTTGATCTTCCTCCTCGATTGCAAGTGGTAGACGTAACTGCTCCTACACCACTTGCTTAACTTTCTTGCATCCCCAATATGGCCATTTGAAAATCTATCTTTGATACTCTTAGTTTGATTTACGCGAAATAAATTTGATGTCTTCAATTTTTTTCGTAAATGCGAGAATTTTTATTTAATTTTTCACGAGCAAACATTGTTTCAGTACGCCTATTGGATTAGAAAATGTATCCAAATACCCAGATCTGTTTGACTTGCTAAGAAAGCTCGACCCTAATAGGTGGACGATAGAAAATTTAGAAAAACTTGCGGGGAGGAATTTTATAAGGGTGTTTAAGGAAGTAGAAAGGGTAAGAATTATTCATATAATTGACTACTGGGAAACATTAGGTAATGTTAGATAGTTGTACAAATCGGGGCTTTGACAACTGAAGGGTAAGTTTTCTTTTTATTTAGAATCAATTAAATTTCAGGTAAAACAGAGTCTTAAAACGGAACTGCCCGCAGAAGATCTTTTGGGAGTCAGCAACGAAATTTAATGACGGCTGTTTTGTGTTTATTAGATATTGATTTGTCACTTATTATACTCTAAAAGTAAATAAATATTAAAAAAAGCGTTTGGTTTTCTTTGCTATTAATAAATTTATTTAAATGTTAAATTCTTTTTATTTCAAAAGATATACAGGGCCTTATTTCTAATCACGAATGGGGTTTTTGAGGAAAAAATTACATACTCTATAATATTAAAAGCAAATATTTCTGAATACCTAATTTTGAGTTATTAGTCTGGTAAGTATTACTTATGCGGATGATCTACATGATTTTGAAGATTTACAGATGTACAGGGTGGTTATTTACAAGAGTGTTGAAAAAAATCACATTTTAAGTATCTCTTGAAATGTTTAACGAAGATTGATAATACTTGAAGCAATGGTTTAACAAAAATTCATAAAGTCGGTGCACAAATCTGACGCAGATGCAGGTGGAGGACTGAAAACACCAGCATTTTAATGCCACTGAATATTTTGGAAACTGGATAAGTGCATTTAGTTCAGGTTGATGTTTCAAAACAATAAATGTCTTTCCTTATATTCGAAAATCGTGCAAATTTTAAGTAATTATCTTTTAAAATTAAATTTTTTAATTTTTCGATGTAGTTGAATCATTCGAAAATAATTTGAAAACGATTCCATATAGGAATTATTCATTAGAAATTAAATTTTAAATCTAATGTAACTGGTGACATGTCCAAAAGAATCACAGGGTAGGTATTTTAAATTTTGTGAGGGATAATACCTTAAAAAAATTAAAATAGCTATGCCACTGACTTCTTTAACTTTAACCGTATCATATTTCCAACAAAAAAAAAACTAATAGTTTTACAGTTATTTTAAAGTTGCTGAATTATGTCGACACCCTGTTTTAAATTTTAAAAAATAGTGAAGTTATTGAAGAAAAACTAAAATAAAATTGTTCAACACCCTATCAAGGTAACTTGGATTAAGAATTTTATCTTAAAGACATCATATACAGGGTGGTCCATTTTTTAAAACAAATTTCGAGAACGAATACATCATCAAAAAATAATGTTTTTTTTGTTAAATAAACTATACCCGACAAATAATATTTACCTTTTGAGATACAGTACGTTGAAGTTTCCCGATTCACTCAGATTTTTATAAATGATTTGGCACTGATCTCCGGAGAATTTTTCAATATTTTTACTTTACCAGTGGCGGAAAAAATAGGTGCCCCTATTGCTTTAGTAAAAAAATATTAGTACGTCACTGGCTTTAATTTTAAAAACAATATTTTTTAGATTTACCGTTTTTTGGGACAATCAATGGGGACAATGGGGTTTTTTGGGAATTTGGGACAAAAATTGTCCTTGTAAGTTTTTCCTAACTATTACCATTTTCAAGTAAAATTTATTATTATACACTAGGCACAGAAATTAATGGATACTAAAAAAAACCCAAAATTTTGAGTGATTTTCAAAGAGCTGTAACTTAAAGGAAAGGGGTTGTTGAGAGAATAAAAACAAAGAAAATTGAAGGTTCAGGTGTCTAGTTTTCATAAGAAAATCAACGGAAAAAAATTGTTAATTTTTTGCTTTTTTAAAAAGGCCTATGGACTTCAAAAAACTTTTTTGGTAATTTCATCATAAAGTTCTTTTAGATAATTTAATTCTCTTCAATTTGAGCGATTCCGGAGCCTTGTACGATTATTTGTCGCTGGTTTATCGTCGATCAAAGCAAAAAAATTATTTTTGACTGGCAATCAATTACTCGAGAAATAATGGTCGTACAGAAAATCCAAGCAGGGTTTTGGAAACTGTAAAGTATTCTCTACAAGTTGTAATTATGGGGTTTTGATAAAAAAAATTTTTTCAGTGAAAATGTTGGTTAAAAAAAGGTAAAAAATTGCATAATTAGGGATATTTGAATAACTTGGCATAAGTTTGCAACTAATGAATAAACTCCTTAGTTTATTCTCCTCCCTAGTCGACTCCTTAGTCGATATCCTTATATCGACTGTAAATTTTCAACCTCAAGGTGTCAAAGAAACCCTGATAATTTCAAAACGCTGCAATTTTTTTCCTAGTGCCCGGAATGTTTAAATTTGTCGTTTTGCTGAAAATCAATGTAATAAGTAATTTTTCACTTTTTAATCATTTGTTTAAGTTAAAAATGTTTTTTAGCAATAATCCATATCTTCTTCATCAAAAAACACTTTACACTTGAAATGAATAAAATTGTTATCACTCTTTTTTACCATGAAAGTACACCTCTTAAGGAAAAAAAATGAACCCTGATTCGTTCCTCTACGGCTATTCGTCCAGCAAGAAGAGCCGATTTTCGAAATGACCTTTTTTTCGAAAAATAGATACCTATAACTCGAAAAATTTTTAATATTTTTTAATTTAAAAAAAGGTGCTTTTTTGCTTGCCGAGTAATATAGCTATCGATATATTTAAAGTAGGTATCGATAGATTTTTTTAATAGCTTCAACTTTCTCATTTAAATTTTTTCGATTGAAGTTTTTTTTTATTAGCGAAAAACCGTTTTTTTACTTTTATGAATTTTTTAGGTTAACTTCCGTTTATGCGCCACAGGAAAAATACACTATTTTTCTTAGAATTTTTTCCCATATCACCATATTTTTTGTTTCCAGGTGGTATTTTTTTTGTAAATTTAACATAAGATCGTGACAGATTGATTGGACTATATAGTTCATGCCTCAACAATTTCTCAGTTGTCAACAGTAATTTTCTCTACACAAGTTAATATTAAGTGAAAAACGTCGCCGTTTCACTAAAGAAAACTCAGAAAAACATGTAGTAATATGTTTTAACCCCTTCCAATATGCCTCGGAAGCCTTATCTCAACACTATGGTTTATCAGGCAAGTGGTGTCATTTAAATTAATATAGATATTTTATCCTCTACTTAAGTCTTGCTCTTTGGTAATAGTTCTATGTTGCAACATATTTTCTGTAAACATATTAATATTTTCTTTCGTAATCTGACTACGGTCCTGTTAAACTCACCACCGCACTAAGTCTAATAATCACTATTAAATAAAAGAACGACGCAGCGTTGTTATGTAGCTAGAAACTTTCAAAGGTAATTTGATGGACTATAAACTTAACGGACTAAAATAAATTTGTAAAATTTATAAGAAAATGATTTTCAAATTTCGATATTTCGAAACGGTTAATTTTAGTTACACGATATGCTATATGAATTTTGTTTAGAAATTCGAGAAGAATGGAAATATGGAATAATATACAGGGTGTTCCGTTAAAGAAATAGCAACTTTGTTACGTCATAACTTTTTGACTGGTCCTGTATACTTAATTTTTCATTATTGTAATAGATTTTAAAAAAGTTGAAAACATATCAGCGATCCTGTACCTATATCTCGAAAACGAATTGTGTTGAGGTGTTCTATCACCAGATAAAGTTTGAGTGAGCAATTTGGGATACCTTGTATTTACCGAATGTTAAATATGTAGGTTTTCCAATTTTTTTTTACATAATAATACGTTATTTTACCGCACATCCGATTGTTGCGCAAACTGGCGTAACAAAATTAATTTTACTGCATATTCGTTTCCGTAGATTAGCGGTTTTGGTACGATATGATTCTAGCTGTGACACTAAAATATTAATTATCGCGTCGAAGTAAAACCGCATTTAACCGACTCTCCAAAAGGGAGAAATGTTGATAACAGTCGCCAGGCGAAATAGCATTTCCTTTAGAACTGACCGTATTTTATTAGTATAAAACCGTAAGAAAATATTATTCACCCAGTTCGGTGGCGATCATGGCAAAGGCTGAGTTGGCTGTGTGCGTTTTGGGCATAATCGCTTGCTTTTGTTTGCACATTTCCGGTAAGTGAGGAACTGTACGTCCCTATGTTAAGTGGTCAAATTGTTTTATTTACCTAATTTTTACACAAACAAAAACTAATTTCCTAGATCCCTTGTATTAATTGTTTAATTCATAGTGACTGGTCGTTGAATTTAGTCGTTAACAATGTATTCACATTTATTTACCTCACAGAGAAAACACTGACGTTAAAAATCACACAATAATTTCCCCAAAAATCGTGACAAGAACAAATTGTATCGAACTTCCATACGATTTTGTTTAAAAATTTGAGAAAATCTACATTTTGTTGGCAATAATTTCGCAATTATAAAAATAATCGCAGTGTAAATGCACAATTTTCACTCGAAGAATTGTGTGAATTTTCAAGACAATGTTTTTTCTGTGTATTACTCTTTAAACCAATAAAATGTAAAATGGTAGAATGTTGGTTTTGGTAAAAATGGCATACTTAATAGCAAAAATAGCCAGTCAGAGTATTATCAGTTGTCATTATAAGGTATTTTTAAATGCTCTTCGACCATTTTATAAGGACCTACAAAAAAAAATGAAAATTGTTTTCTCGAGGTATTTCTTTTGATTCCTGGATTATCACAGCTCAAATAAATTTATTATCATAAGATCTTGAAACTAGAGTCTTAAAGCTTCAAAACGGTTTGTTTTTATCTCGACACGACCATTTTTCACTGAAATATACCATTCAAAAATCACTAAAAGCCTTATCAAATATTTTTTATTAATTTTTTGTAATCAAATATTTTTTATTAATTTTTTCTAATAGTGTATTATTTAATGTTAATAGGATAGTTACAATATTTTTAATTATACTTTATACTACTTCAAAATGCAATTATCATACAGAGTGTCCCATAAGTAATGGTACATTGGACGTAACAGTTCTTGATCAGTTCAAAATGTAACTACACTCTGTACGTTTGCTCTGTTTGATTTAAAACTATTAATTTTCCAGATGCCTCTCTTTGTAAGCCGAATTCAAAATTTAAATACGACTGCAACACATGCAGTTGCAGCAGTACCGGAAGGGAATTCTCTTGTACAAACACAATCTGTGCACCTCTCGTAAGTAAAACTTCCGTTATAATACCGCAAAAACATATTTTTTCGAAAACTATCATCAAAAGTCGACATTTTTGTTAAGTTTTAAGTTAAGTTTAAGTTAAGTCTAATATCTAGGTTAATAAAAGATATAACTTAATTTTTTTTCTACAGAATTGCCTACTTTCTCGAGATGTACCAAATGGAAATATATTTGCATATACAGGGTGTTCAGTTAACTTAATTTTTTTAAATGGAAACCTATATTTTTATGGCATTATCGAATTGTACGTGAAAAATTAACGGGACTTTGTGTTATGATCCCTATTAAATTATTGATAGTTTTCGAGATAATCGACTATTCATTTTTTTTTCTTATGTTTCGTGACTTCTAGTAGTTGACATAATTATGATCGTATGACAGCTAGAAATTATTTTGTTTTCAGGAACTGTAGAGTGAAGATGGCTCTTTCAAACAACGTATCAAAAGTTGACCTGCAATGTACAGGGGTAAAAAAAAATCGTACCTAACCTGATAATTAGAAATTTTAAAAATCTCGACTTTTTCAAATAGAACACCCTGTATTTTATTATTTCATTAGATGCCTTTCTGTAGACCCTACAATTTTTTAATAGCTTTCCCTATACCTAAGTTGCGTAGTTTTTGCAAAAAAAACATTTTTATGTAAAATACCGGATTTGCACCCGTTCCTTTGTCGGGAAAAATATTGTAAGGGTATTTATTTTTATTAAATTTATTAGTTGTCTAGCTACACTATTTAAATTAAAAATTAATAACTGAAAAATTTAGATATTTGAGTTTAATAAATAAGTCTTTATGGAAAGTTACCATTTATTTGCAAATAAAATCAAGACACCATAAAATCGCTACAAGTGATTAAAAATTTGCAAAATATGGGAAATGTTTGCTAGCAGCAGGTATTTACAAAGCAAATAATCCAAATTTACAGAGATTCCCAATGTTTTGAAAATGTGAAGGAAAGGTTTGAATGAACAGCAAATGCAAATTATGAGAAAACTACTAGGAGACATGAAAGTAACAACGATAATATTTAGTTTAAAGCTGTGGCGTCTGCTGCTGAAAATCCAAATATTAGTGCCAGGAAATTAGTAATAATCTTGGGAGTTTTCAAAACCTTGACAAATAAAATATTGAAAAAGTTTCATCCGTATCATATTGAAAATCAAGCACTGTTACCGTAGTTAGGAAAGTTATTAGTGAAACTGGAGATTAAAAAATTTTGATGAATATATTTTTGAAAAAAGGATACTCATAGTCGCAAGCTAACTTAAAATAAATACCCTTACAATATTTTTCCCGACAAAGCAACGGGCGCAAATCCGGTATTTTACATAAAAATGTTTTTTTGCAAAAACTACGCAACTTAGGTATAGGGAAGGCTATTAAAAAATTGTAAGGTCTACTGAGAGGCATCTAATGAAATAATAAAACACAGGAAAAAGTCGAGATTTTTCAAATTTTAAATTATCAGGTTTGTCACGATTTTTTTGCCCACTGTTTAGCACAGGTCAACTTTTGATACGTTTTTTGAAAGAGCCATCTTCACTCTACAGTTCCTGAAAAAAAAAATAATTTCTAGCTGTCATACAATCATAATTATGTCAACTACTAGAAGTGACGAAACATAAGAAAAAAAATGAAAAGTCGATTATCTCGAAAACTATCAATATTTTAATAGGGATCATAACACAAAGTCCCGTTAATTTTTCACGTAGAATTCGATAATGCCATAAAAAATATAGGTTTCCTTTTAAAAAAGTTAAGTTGGTACCTGCCCAGGAAAAACTGAACACTCTGTATCTGCAAATATATTTTCATTTTGTGCAGCTCGGGAAAGTAGGCAGCTCTGTAGAAAAAAAATTAAGATATATCTTTTGTTGGACTTACGCGCACTCACTAGGTGGACACGGTGTATACCTAACACAATTATCTTATTTTATTGCAGTTTTCGAAAAAATATAGTTTGCATCTCGAAGCGAAATGCTTTTGCGTTCTCGAATGGATATTTCGCCTCGATAAGCCCGGCAAAATAACTTCCATTCTTGAACGCCAAAGTACCATTTCGCGTTCTAGATACAAAAATAACTATTCTGGAACCAAAATATTAACTCGAACAGTTTATTCACAGATATACAAAGACAAGTACCTCATAGAACAGAACGAAAAGGGCTATACCATCTTAAAACCAAAAATAAAAAATTTCAACGACGAAAAGAAGCGTAACAGCGACGACGATCTCTTTGTAAACGATCAGCCAGTTGGTGAGAAATTTAGAAGAACGGTCATCAAGATGTCACCGTACGTTAAGAGACCTCCTGGGAATTTGATCGAGCAAAGTGAAGATTACGTCAACTATGACGGACAAATTTCACCAAGCTCCGAAGCTGAAGATACCGAGGAGGATTATGACGATAGTAACGAGGATGATAGTGAATCGGATGAAGATTTAGTCACTTACGGCAAAGTGGTACCGAAAAATAGATTGTATTGAATTCTTAAAGGACTATGTGTGACCATTTTTATATTATTATTGTCGTTATAAGTAAGATATGTTACATTTTTTTTTACAAGAAATCACATTCTGTAATTTAATGTTATTAAGTGTATGCTTATTTTGATCTTATTTGCCTATATTAGGCTTCAAGTGTGAAAACAAAACTATTTATATTATAAGCAAGATACCTACCTTCATTTTTTTGTACTTTTATGTAAACATTTTTTTTGTAATACATTTTTAAAACGAAATGTTGTTAATTATTAGTAAATCATACTTCTAAAAAGGTCACAGTATGCAGAAAATACTAACAAAAAGTCACGTAGAACATAAATTTGCATAAATATCAGAAACTATCGAATATATTGAAGTATTAAACAGGTTCTCTAAGAAGTCTTTTTGGGAATTTACTTATATTGGAACTATTATTACAAAAAACCTTTTATTAATTAATAACTAATATATTTTTATGTAAATTTTGAAATAAATACGATTACAGTACACTAGCGTCCTCTATAAACACCACGAAAAATTGTAGAGCGCGAATAGCTGTTAAAAAGTATGTATCTGCTCCATCTATGTTACAGTAGCCAAATTACAAATTATCATTTGTTTCCACGTAATTATTTTGTAGGAAAACGTGTTACAGAGTAAGTAAAACGGACGCTATAGGGAACCTGGGAAGTGTGATGCGCTTTTAATTTGTATGGTTATATTTTCATAAGAATAAATTAAAATTATTATAAGAAAACACTGTTTCTTCCCAGGGGTGTTGTCGTTTTTAATTATTATGTATTATATTAAATCTGGAGCTTGGTAGAAAAAGGGCCAATGTCCAAAAATTACATTTAACAGCCAATTAATCTCATGTATAACAAAAAGGACCAATGTCAACAAGTATTACAAGCCTTAATTATTTAAATTTTAAAATGGCCTAAGTCCATCTTAGTTTAATAGAAAAAGGGCCAATGTATGGACTTTGGTTCTTGAAATATTTTTAAAACGTTTGACAAACGACCAATGTCCACTGCAAAGGACATTGGCCCTTTTTCTACCAAGCTCTAGAAATATATAGGTAGATTTTTGTATATAATTTTGGTGACATAAATTAAAACGACGTTATTACTTAGGCCAGGAAAATAAGCTGGGAAATAACCATTTCGCCACTTTTTGTTTCGGCAAACTGAATTTATCACTATAGATACTAAATATTATGTACAATTAGTTTCCACAGTCATAAAAATGGGGGGAAGATTGTTTACAGGCTGGTTAATTGTATAATTTTTACGTAAATTCACGTTTTTCTCTTATAACTTTTTTCCGTTCATTTCTACGAGAAAATAGTTAGGAACTTTTTTTTCGTCTTCAAAAGACCTACAAAACTAGCCCTCGAGCGTCAAAAAATATTGATTAGATCAAAAGTTATAAACAGAACAGATTTATTTAAAAACCAGAATTTACGTAAAAATTATACAATTAACCAGCCTGTAAACATCTTCCCCCCATTGACAGATGACATTTAGTGACACATTAAATGAAACAGGACTTATTTATCATTAGCAAAGGATCTTAATTTATGCCTTTTGTTAGCGGTTGTTTTGTATTTATATTTGGGTAGTTAGAGCAACGATCGTGGGTTTCCCTGCCATGCTCTTTCCCCACAGGTGCTCTAGGTGAGCCTGGCACTCTCATTTGATGTTAAATGGTTGTTAATGTTTTTGTTGTTCTTTCTATTTGTCACATGTTTAATTTGAATTGTATGTAAATAAAGGTTAGGTGTATTTACTCTGCTTTTGTTTTAAATAATTAAACCATACATCCCCTCTACAAAGTTAGTAGCCAGCGTCTTCCGGTTAATTAAAAATAGATACACACAACGTAGGGATTCCTTATGACGATCACATACTTTTGGCCACAACTACGTTTACTTATTTTTTTGTCGAACCTAGGGTTGTTATACTACAACATCATAGAGATAAATTCAGCTTGCCGAAACAAAAAGTCGGGTCCAACTCTATATTTCCTGGCCTATAAAACCACTAAAACAGAAACCAGTTCATCTTGGAGCATAATTGGTTTGTTTGTTCGTTCGCAAAAGCCGAATCTACNGTCACGTCGGGTACGTAGTCAACGGCTTGCCTGAGGAGGGGATTGTCATGTCTAGCGGCTACGTCAAACCGTTTCTCTGCGTTTTGTCTTATTGTCTGTGTAGCGTTTGTGTATTGTAAGTCTCGTAATATGGCAGTCCTAGATAAATGATACTATAGATAGGAAACTTGAACAGATTTCGTGGTCATTAACAGCGCTAACTGTTGACACTTTCTCCAACTTCTATTGCTTTCCTTTTCTAGGAATTATCGGTAATACAGTGAGTTAAATTACCTGTAGCCGGTAAAAGATGCGAGCGCCATCTAGTTGTACGCTCTACAACTATATACCTACCCAATATTTGTTTTAGGTATTGTGACGCCGCTAAATTTAAAATTACATAACAAATCTCACCCTATCACTCTGAAATTGGTTTTGTAAAATAATTTTCACGTAGATAATTTTTGTCACCATGAGAAAATAAGTACATTTGATAAAAAGCATTAAAATCACTCAAGCTTAAAGACACTTTTAAAAGCTCTAATAGCCTTCCTACTTAAAATAAGAAATAATTTTGATACTGTAACTTTTTGAAATGTTTGTTAAAAAAATCTCAAATTTCAGTACATATGTTGAAAAAAAAGAGTGGAAATGACTATAGAGTTTCAGTGCTTTCTATATTGTATTAGCTTTCACGGTGAATAAAAAAAATATTACAAGTAAATAATTTTACTAAACCAATCTTTGATTAATTCTTGTACTAGAGATTTATTATGCAAATTTTTCGTTGTGTTGATATCCATAAAAAAAACTACCTACCTCTGATCACATTTTTTATTAAAAAAAAAACAAAAAATCAAAACATTTTATTATTAATAAAAAAAAATGTGATTATATGATGATCAGACATTATGTTATATAAATAAATGTGAATGAAATCTCTAATAAGACACACTAAAAACACAAATAAAACATACACCAACACTCGCCAAACCTAACCAACAATGAATATGAACAACAATGATTCGTAATTGCAATTGTGAAAATTGGTATTCTAGAAAATCTTTGTGGCGACATCTATAGACTCTTTCCCCAACTTGTATATCCATCTCAAGTCACGTGGTTCCCTGTTTCCCCATATTTTCAAGTATAATTTCTCGGGCCTTGTACGACTGTATGATTAATAATTACAGGTGTCAGAAATCTCATTAACTTTAAATATAAATATCACTGGTACCATAAAACTTTTATTAATAGAATAATCTATAAAAATTAAAACTCGACTCTCGGAAACGCCCCGAATAAGCGGAATTTGACTTTTAAAATAAAATCTGCACTTTATCGCTCCCTGGGCGCCGAACATCTTCGTGTGATGATTAGTATTTTGGATGCAGATCGACGCTCTAGCGTTATAGTGGCAATTACGTTGTGGTTACCGGTAATCAGTCTAGAACCGCGCTTGTTATTGCTTGCACCCTCTTGGGAGCCGAACAATTAGTAATTCTAAATATATGCGGAGGATTATACCCCGATACACCGAGGCGTACAAAGCTTATTCAACTATAATAGACGTCTCAGGCTGGTACATACACGCTATGTTACTTATACGTTATCATAAAAAGGCGGCGTAAAAGGTCAAGAAGTCTAATAGCGTTTTTTTATAACAGCAGTTTCAGCACCCTGTTGTACGAGAATCATTAAATTTGGTGTTAGGCTTTTTTTTTGGGGGGGTTGGGGGGGTTAACAACGTTAAGATACTGGACCCCCTTGTCTTTGTAGCCAAAAAAATTTGGTCGCATATTTGAATTTCTTAAAAATTATTAGTCTAGAAAGCCATTGAATTTAGAAATGTTTTTGTCACTCGATACTTTTTTCGTAAAAGGCAATGTTTTCGAGAAAAGCGGCAAAATGTGATCGAATGCATATCGAGTTTCGTGATTCGTATGAATTTCTACATGGTTAATCGTAGGTGGCTGATGAAGCATTCAATCACTTTCTGCCATTCTTCTCGGGTTGAAACCTATACACAGTTTTTTGAAAACTAACTAGAGTAAGCAAAGTTTTAGAATTATATTCCCTATAAAATAAAGTAATAATTTTGTAAGTCCGCTAACGGGTAAAAAAATCTGTTACATTTTAATGGTGCATCATCCCTTATGAACCCTTTAAAATGCTTCAATTGAACTCTACTTACACTATAAAAAAATTCCACACAAATTTTACTCGATTTTACTCAATAATATGAGTGAGTTTTACTCAAATCCGAGCCTAGCAATTGCGCGACTTTTGACTCTATTCTGAGTATACGTATAAAAATAAATTTAAAGTTGACTTTTTCTCTAATATGATTTAAATTTAACTATTATTGAGTCATTCAGATTCAACTCAACTAAGACTTGGTTTTTAATTAACTAAATATTGAGTGCAAACATACATCACTCATAAATAATTAATTAGGATATACAGGGTGTCCCTGAAAAGGATGGACAACGTTTGACCACAAGTTCCTTGGATGAAAATAAGACTATTTAGCCTAACTTACCTATATACACGCCTACTGAGATATAGCCTTCTAAATATAGAATAGATAACCCAGTTTTTTTCAAATAATTTGAAAACTGTTTTTCTTAGAAACTTCAAATTTGGTACACATATTTTTTTATATAAGGACAATGTAAATATAGAATTTGGTGAGAATACATATACAGGATGTTCTCTTTCTAGTGCCCGCGCGCCACTGGTTATCACGTAACTTTTTTGTGTGTACGCCAATGACGACAGAATTTATATTTTTAAAAATAAGCACTATTTTATAAGATTTTTTGCATCTTACAAAATTTTGATATCGTTTATGGATTTCGTGTAAAATTGTCATTTTTCGCACATTAAATAATATAAAATCAGTTTAAGGTAATTATAACAGTCTAGTACGAGGTACCATATAACAAAGAAACAAATTCATAACAATAATTAATAGATTCAGTGCCAAGCTAGGTGTGCTTTAATTTTAGCTTACTTTGTTTCTTATTGCAATTTATACTTTTTCTGAACTAACTGATATGTTAATAGTTTTGGGTTATTGTGAAAGAAATTTTTGTGCTACTGTTCGAACATATGCTGAAAGATTTCCTAACCGAAGAATTCCGAATCACAAAACATTTGCTAATGCGTAGACACGCCTTCAGAAAACAGGACGTTTTTTACCTGTAACATTAAATCGTGAATGACGTACGGCCGGAACTATTCAGCTGGAGGAACAAATTTTAGAAAGCGTCGAAGAAATTTCTCAAGTAAATACATGGCGGCAGAGGTTGGCTTTCAAAAAGTTCCGTTAATAGAGTATTAAAAGACCAGTTATTACAGGTTACGATCCTAACAGGTGGACAGGTAGAGGAAATAATGCCCCTTCAAAATGGCCACCTCCATCCCCGGACCTAAATCCATGTAATTATTTCCTTTGGGGAGCGTTGAGGTCCACAGTTTATAAGTTTTCAGTGGATACAGAAAACGAATAATGGGAAAGAATACAACATGAAATTAATGTAATGAGAGGTAATGCATAATTATCGGATAAAATTAATTTTAATTATCGAAGAATAAAGAATCTTCTTATATATAAAATTCTCGTGTCACAATGTTCGTTCCCGTACTCCTCCGAAACGGCTTGACCGATTCTCATGAAATTTTGTGAGCATATTGAGTAGGTCTGAGAATCGGCCAACATCTATTTTTCATACCCCTAAATGTTAAGGGTGGTCCACCCCAAAATTTTTTTTTTATTTTTTTGACAAAATTTTCTGTTTTTATTTTTTCATGATTCAGCATTGAAAAATACATACAGTTCTAAATTTTCACCCTTATACGATTTTTTATATTATTTTGTTCCATCCACAGTTCCACAAGATGGCAAGACAACGTTTGCCGGGTCAGCTAGTAACTTTATAACTATAAGGCATGAAATTATTGTTAGGATGCGGGGAACAGTATCCGGTAACTTTTTTGGCTCTTCATCGAAGTTGAATAATAAAAAGCCTTATAAACAAATTAAATCATCATTTTCGTTGAAATTTCACAACTTTCTAAGCTGCCATTAATTGTTAAATAAATTAATTAATAAATGGAAGTTACCTATCTTGTAAAATAAAGTTCAAGCTTTAAAATGAAATGTCGTGTGTCTCAATCCGTCCAATAGAACCAGAGATCTGGTAAAATTGGTGCGCGCGGAGACGGAAAATGTAAGATATTTGCACTAAATTTGCAATAACTTTCGTTAAAGTTAATCTTTTTTTAATTTTCAAAAAAGTATATGTTTGTTATGAGAAAACTATTAACACATACAAAATTGTACTAGCTATAAAAATAAACTTTTTACAGCCATTTAAACATTTAATTTGTTAATAACAATTAAACTGACCACTTTCAGGCTTTGCGACCAAGTTTTTTGGATTCGGGAGGTCAAAATACTTAAGAATAAGTTGTTTGCAGCCGTGGCACTCTGATTGGCCACGGAACCCTATCTGGCTCCTACACTAAAACACCCTCTATTTTCCATGTATTCAATTTTGTCGAATTTAGAAAAAAAAATAGAATTGTATATGTTTTTAGTTTCAATATTTTCTTGATTCATTTTACAGTTTCGCCAACATATATCGCATTTAATTAAAAACGTAAATTATCATAAAACGTAAACTTGAAGAACACAGGGCATTTACAGAGCTGCTTAGTTTTAAACGGCAATACTTATATTTATCTGGCGCAAATTAGAGGTGAGATGAAGGCGGTGGGCCCATTCCCAGCGAAAGATGGGTGTATGGGGAAACACTTGGAGTTAAATATGTCATCTCTCATAATTGCCTTCTTGGATTGTTTCATTAGCGACGTCGTTAAAACTAACGACTCTCTAGTTGCAAGCTTGTCGTCAGAAATTATACCCTGTTCGCTGCGAACTTTATAGTGCGTCTCTGTTCCTCTCTCCCCTTGCGGCCTGAGAAAATTATACCATAGAATTGTACAGGCGAAGGAATTAAATGAGTTGGCTATCAGTTGCCGGTTACATTTTACGTTCCCGCTTAAATATTAAATTAAACACGCATATTAATCTAAAAAATATATAGTGAACACGTGATGAAGAGTCACCACTATATATACAGGGTGATAGTAAATAAGTGCGACAAATTTCAGGGGGTGATTCTACATGAGAAAATAATGGCAGTTTGCTTATAAACGTATGTCCGCAAATGATTCGTTTTTCGAGATACGGGGTGTCAAAGTTTTTCTTGAAAACTGACGATTTAATTTATTGCTCTGAAACCGGTCGAGATGTGCAAATGAAATTTGGTGGGTTTTAAGAGGTAGTTATTGCGCAGTTTTTGACACGCAATTAAGAATTTTATGTTCATCAATGGCGCGCGTACGGGTAATAATCTCAATTTTTTTAAATAAAAAAATGGTACGCCACTGAGATATTACAAATTAAAAATCATGTTTGAATTCCTCGTTCAATCTGTGACAAAAAATCTCACTTGCCTTTTCTTCGTATGGGGCGCCGTTTTGATGCAAAAAAATAAAACATCTTAACGCGTATTTTTTATTTCTTTAATACATTACCTAGTAGGCTACTGTCAACATTTGTCTGTTAAATACGAATATTTTTAAGAAATGTCAAATTAGCGTTTCGTCATTATTAATTTATTAAGCTTTTAGTTTGTTATAACATTAGTGTCAATAAGTAATTAATTTTTCTTTTATTGAAAATAATGTAAAATTTTACAAATGCGGAATTGTCGGGCATGCATTTTGTCTATGGTCGAAGTAATGGAAATGGTCGGCAAGCTCGACGATTGTATGCTGAGTTGTATCCAGGACGTAGGGTACCTCATCACACAATATTTGCTCGTCTTCATCAACCTTTGCGCGAAAATTGTTCATTTAAGAAACAAACGGTTGACTGTGAGCGCTCTCGAGAAGTACGAACTGTGCAACTAGAAGAAGCAGTTCTCGAGTTAATTGCGGAGTCACCTGAAACAAGTACTCGAAAAATTGCCAACATATTGAATGTAAGCAACTTCACTGTATTTAAAATTCTTAAAGAATAGCAATTGTATCCGTTTCATATTGAACGTGTGCAAGCTCTACTACCTAGAGACTTTTTTTCGCGCCTATTTTTTTGTCAATCAAATCGCTCAAATTCCTAATTTTTTAAATGCCGTTTTGTTTACTGACGAGGCTACTTTTGGACGACAGTGTATACGAAATTTCCATAACAATCACTTATGGGCTGAGGAAAACCCCATGGAATCTTTGAAGCTCATTTTCAGCATCAGTTTTCCGTAAATGTATGGCTTGGGGTAATTGATGATCATTTAATCGGTCCATATTTCCTCCCACAACGACTAACAGGCGAATCTTATCTTAATTTCCTACACGAAGAGTTACCTGTTCTTCTTGAAGAAATTCCTCTACAGCTGAGACAACACCTATGGTACATGCATGATGGTGCACCAGCCCATTTTAGCATTAATGTACGTAATGACTTAGACACAGTATATCCAAATCGTTGGATAGGTAGGGGAGGTACGGAACATTGGCCTGCTCGATCGCCGGATTTAAATCCTCTTGATTTTTGCATTTGGGGTTTTCTTAAGTCATTAGTTTATTCCACTCCCGTTGAAAATGTTGATGACCTGAGGAATCGATTTATAGTCGGCTGTTAAATGAGATAGAGTTAAAGAGGAAACTACTCAAAACTAAATCTTTGGCGTAGCATTGAATGCCGGTATAAGATTTTTAGTAGGTCTTAAGATTCCAGAGTTTATGACCCAAAGTTATATTTTTTTAAATGGAAATCGTAACTGGCCATGAACTAAAAAAATGGATATATTTTTTTGCTTTTCAGCAATATATCACATGCTATAGTTATTTTTACAAAAAAAGTATGTACTTAGTTTTAGTTCAAATATTATCACAAATGAGTAAAATGATCAAAATGGCCAATATTGAGTGAAAATGTTTCACTCGATGAGATATTATTTTATATTGTAGGTTGGCTAAGACACCCATACTTTATAATTCTCGTAATCGTGATTTAAAATCAATGAGTTTTAAGTCTAAATTAGAATTTCTATTTCTACTTTTTTTTGTAAAAGAAAAATCTGAAATGTGAATATTTTAGATTTTTCCTCACTCAAGTTCATTTCTAAAATCTATTTTCAGCTAAGTTTGAGGAACAGGCAGTGAGTTATTAATTTATATCTAGTAAGTACTGTACTAAATCGCTATTTGTACACCGTTCATTTTTATTTTACTAAAAAATATTTACATACCTTCGTATCTCGAGTTTCAATCATGAAAGATATTTATCTGTTCGAAACCTTCAAGTAATCATTATTATTAGAATCCAATATAACTGATGTTCACGCATTTCTTAACTTATTTCTTCATATTTACAAAAAACAGATTTGATTAAAGGATTAATAGATTAAGTATATCATAGGCACTTCACTGATTTCTACGTATTTTATTCATAATTTTATCACACACACAATTTCTCTTACCTTTTTATTTTTTTCGCCTTCATTTGACACTTTCCAGTTAATTTTTCGTCCAATAATGTGTTAATTTTCAGGCTTTATTGATGTAGTTTACAATATAATATAATATTGTTAATTATTATCAAAGATATTAAATTTTAGAACAGATATTTTTCTATTTTTTGGTGAAGGCGCCAATGTTACCGTATAGTTTATAAATAATTTTAGTCCAGACGGTATCTGTTTCAAAGAGTCCATATTTGGGTGAATCGTATATCCACGGAGATTTTTGGCTTTTTGGCTTTCAAATATCACCAGAAATGAAAATTTTTCTATGCGCATAAAAAAACGTGGGCTTAACTCTTGGCGGGACAATATGTTAAAAAAATTCGAAAAATGTCATGTTTTTCTTCCTATTTAATTATGTATATTTTCAAGAGTTGATTTTAGGCGAAAATGGAAGAGAAAAAAATGTTTGTAATTAAATTTTACAAAATATGACTAGTTACAAATCGAATGAATCATGATTATTATTGTAAAAATCGAAAAAATCGCCAAAAATGGGGTTAAAAAACATTACTTTTTAGAGAATTTTTTTTGAGTCTTTAAATTGGCTCAAGAAAACATCATGTTATGTAGAATCATCACACCAAATTTCATCAAAATCGGTCCGACAGATTTTGCATAATAATTTTGCAATCCATATTTTGAAAAAAAAATTGCAAATTTTCAAAATTTTGCACAGCAAAAACCAAGACCCTTAGATACCTGAAAATTTAATCACATATGGAAGGGCCCTCAAGCTTTCAAACACTTTTTGAAAAATTCGAATTCGTCAATTAGGAGAGCTCTGGCGTTTGTTTAAACATTAGTCGAATTTTTGTACTATAATTTTGTATTTTTGTAATATAATGAGTTAATTTCTCATTTGCTTATATTTTAAACAGTAAATAATATTTGAATTATACTTTAATCGCAAAAGAAATGATGATTAAATTAATAATTAATTAATTAATTACTAATTTTCCACATATTTTGAAAATAGTTGTTGTTTAATCAATTTTAGAATATTAAAATAAATTTGTTTTTGATCTTTGATAAACAGTATATAAGTTTATGCACTTACCTTTGATACAATAAAAAAATAAAGTTGATAATTAAAGGAAGTTTAAAAATAAATATTTATCGGACTGTTGAAAGACCAATAATAATTATTAACGACTAGGCAACTAATTGACCAATCGATCTGTTTCTTTTTTAAAGAAGCGTCTTTCCAATAACTTTTAAAACCTGCTTTAAAAAATTTGATTTGACTGAATATTCACAAAGTTATTCTAATTGTTTATAAGTACAAAAATTCGACCAATGTTTAAACAAACGCCAGAGCTCTCCTAATTGACGGATTCGAATTTTTCAAAAAACGTTTGAAAGGTTGAGAGCCCTTCTATATGTGATTAAATTTTCAGGTATCTAAGGGTCTTGGTTTTTGCTGTGCAAAATTTTGAAAATTTGCAAATTTTTTTTCAAAATGGTTTGCAAGATTATTATACAAAATCTGTCGAACCGATTTTGATGAAATTTGATGTGATGATTCTACATAACATGAACTTTTCTTGACCCAAGTATGAAGGTCCTATACCCAATTTAAAGACCCCAAAAAAATTCCCTAAAACGTAATGTTTTTTAACCCCATTTTTGGCGAGTTTTTCGATTTTTACTATACTAATCATGATTCATTCGATTTGTAACTAGTCATATTTTGAAAAAAATTTAATTTCCTACAAACATTTTTCCCTCTTCCATTTTCGCCTAAAATTTACTCGTGAAAAGATACATAATTAAATAGAAAGAAAAATATGATACTTCGAATTTTTTTAACATATTGTGCCGCCAAAAGTTAAGCCCACGTTTTTTATGCGCATAGAAAAATTTTCATTTCAAGTGATATTTGAAAGCCAAAAAGCCAAAAATCTCGGTGGATATACGATTCACCCAAACCAAAACAGATATCGCCTAGTCTATTTTGTTTTGTTGCAATTTTCGGATGAATACAAACATTTTGTGGCGGTTTTTCTCAATTGCCAATAAAAGAATAATATTCTTTTTAAATGAAGTATTTTTATAATTAAATTAAATTAAAAATCCTCCTTAACTAAAATCAATTCTTAATTACGACTAAGTAAATATATCTGTTGTCTGACAGCAGAGTCTGAACTGCGGGTCGGTATCTGCTTGTACACAGCTTTGGGTACACAGAAATGCGTAATATTAACAACCAATTTTTACACAGTTTGTTTTCATCCTCACACATTTTAGTTCTTCTAACTAAAAATTATGTGGACTAGCTCACAAATAACTTTGAATTTACGCTATCTAATTTCTTACCGTGTATACGATGGTTCTATACATAAAATGTATCAGGCACCGATAAAAATATAATCTAAACAAATTATACTTAAACTGGCGTAAAGAGTCGACTAGGGCCATGGAAACTGTAGAGAATCATTAATCTAGAAGTAACTCGGGCAAGATGGCGTCGTAAAAACTGCTGATTGTTCATTTAAGCTTAATTAGTAGGCAGTGAAATCATCTTTATTGCCTTTCCAAATGAGTTCTGTGCTACGAATGGACGCAAATCGTCTGTTGCACAGAAGGGAGTCGTTCGACGTAACGAACGATGAGCGAGTTTTATTAAATGTTAGCGAAACGATATTCGTTATAATATTTCACAACTTTAGCCTAATTAAACAAGATCCTCCATCTAGTAGGCTGGGAATTTGAAATTAGTAAATAACCAGGGAAAAAATCTTTGGCAAAAATTACTATATTAGGTACACCGTAAAAATTATTTTTTTTTAATTTGTTTTGATATAATAATACTATCGATGAACGTTCTCTCCAGCTATTTGCTAGCTATAAATAAATCTCATTGGGTACATTCAAATTGGCCATGACCAGAAACATCCCAAAAACAATTAGAATAACTTGACATTTGTTAAGTTGGTTGTTAAATTATTGTTACGTCTGTAATAGTTTTTGCCGAAAATTTAAATAAAAATGCCTAGGGATCCTTTAAATTATACTAATGCGGATTATTTTAATTTGTTTGTTATTTATGGACAACGTAACAAAGTAATTTCAAGAACATGTAGAGAATTTGCTGCTTTGCACATTGTCCATAAATGACAAACAAATCGAAATAATCCAAATTAGTATAATTTAAACGATCCCTAGGCATTTTTAATTAAATTTTCGGTAAAAACTGTTACAAACACAACAATAATTTGACAACTTGAAGATGTGAGGTTATTTTAATTGTTTTTGCAGTGTTTCTGGTCATGGCGAATTTAATAACAGGTCTGATACGAGAAAAACTGTCCAAAAAATAGAAAATTGCAAATACCTCTGAAAGTAGTAGACAAACCTAACAATGCTTATATGGCTTGAAAGATTTAAATCTGCATACGATAGAGTAAAAAAATACAGGGTGTTCGATTTAAGTTAACAAAGTTATAGTTGTTTAAAGTTATAAAAATGTAACAGCAAAAATGAAATACCTAGTATTAAATGTGCCTTTAACAGGTACCAAAAATCCACTTGATATCACGCTCCTGAAAAGAGTTACTGTTATTTTCGCGGACCCTTGCATCTGCCAAATTTTTTCTTTAAAAATTAATACATATTTCAAAATCTATAACTCCTAGGTATCATTTAAAGATAGGTTTAAGACATTGCAATCATTTTAGATAATGTTTTCCAAATTCATTTGCTGACTAAACTAGACTATTATTTTTGTATTTTAATTAATGTAATCGTTGGTTAAATATAATTTACATGTGTAATAATTTGTAATATATACATATTTTTTTCTCTACACACGACATTTGCTAGAAAATTTGTAAAAATCTACAAAAGCAGTTTAAAATTGTCTGCAGTAATACGGTAGTGAAAACTACAATATGTAGACATTTTCGTAGAAAATTCTGAAATATTATTAAAATTTATTTAATGCAATTATGTGTATCCTAAAGCAGAACAGAAAGTGTAGCAAAATTGTATGAAAGTAAAATGCAGGAACTGTTAAATACAATCTGTTGGTAATGTGTGAAATAAATTGCAGTTAGCCTAATTTTTTATACCTGCAAATTATGGTCAATAATGTTAATCGTGTAAAATTTTAATATATTTTTGTATTTTCGGTAAAAAAATAGGGGTTATATGTACAAAAACTAGTAAATGATTTTACTTAGAAAATTTTTGGAGGCAATATCTCAGAGTTTATAGTATATAAAAAATGCGAATTTTACTCGAAATCCATAAACGATATCGAAATTTTGTAAGAGTAAAAAAATTGTCGTCATTGGCGTACACACACAAAAGTTACGGGATAGCCAGTGGCGCACAGGCACTAGAAATAGAACATCCTGTATATGTATTCTCTCCAAATTCTATATTTACCTTGCCCTTATATAAAAAAATAATTGTACCAAATTTGAAGTTTCTAAGAAAAACAGTTTTCAAATTATTTGAAAAATACTAGGTTATCTGTTCTATATTTAGAAGGCTGTATCTCCGTAAGCGTGCACTTTTGTATATAGGTGTTAGGCTAAATAGTCTTATTTTCATCCAAGGAACCTGTGGTCAAGCGTTGTCCATCTTTTTCAGGAACACCCTGTATAGTTCAGGATAATCCATCCGATATGTTTTTTATAATACCACACAGGAAAAAACTTACACTGTACCTCACTAAACATTGAAATAGATCGCTTTATAAGATTATATACTTCAGAAACTAAAATAAGAATATGACAGAATGAAGCGGTGATGAAGTATTCAGGCTTTTCTATTCTCCGAATTAAATGTGGCAGTTTGTTTTTCCCTACTTACTATTTCGTCATATTATACCAGATGTGAAGACAACTGGCAAACTGCCAGTATCGGCTTATCAAAGGCAGTAATACGGTATTTTAACAAAATAGTGGGGACTAACCACTGTTGCCTTTAATAAGCGTTTGGAACAGGATTGGATTCTGCTTAAATTTAAACTGTGCACAATTTAATTTGTCGCTGTTTTGTTTACTTTGGATTAATCCAATATTTCCAGCGCCAATTGGTTGCTCAAGTGGCAGAATGAGAAAAAAAAATAGAAACATGCCGTATTTTGTTTAAATTTTTAATATTATTATTTTAATTTTCCTAAATGCCTATCCTCTTTACTCAGTGACAGTAGTATAGTTAGTTAAACTAGATCAATGTCAGAGGTCATAGACATTGAAATTCACAAATTAAACACATAGTCCTCTTAAAAAAATGTCCCTTGAATGATTATTTTTTTTTCAAAGGTGGCAATTATTAAAGAAGTTTATAAAAAAATCCTCTAATTTTATGTTTAAAGTTAATAACTCTCATCTATTTTGTTTATTTGCTACAACAGCATCTTTATTCCCACAATTCATAAATTTTCACCTATCTTTTTAATCACGACAGTGTCCGCTACACCGAGCCCGTAACGCTCACAGTTATATATAGACCCTTTACGAGAAACTTGTTAAATTCAGAAGTGGGATAAATAGAAAAGGAGTATACGAGTGGACGCGATTAATTGCAGCTTTGCAGGGGAGTGTACCCTTAATGGCCGTTGGGGGACATCGTAGTTTTAATCTGGGACTAATTTGGCTCGCAGCGCCGTTGCGGCCGGACTACGCACTAAGCACTCTGCCGGACAGTCCACGGATATTTTCACTCGAATACAGGCGCTCGTCCAAGGACTGGGCCATTCCAGTTTTATCCGAATCGTATACAAGGAATGGCCGAATTATGGAACAAATTCAATAAAGCAACAGTAATTAAAAAATAGCACGTCGAGACACGTCGATTTCTATTGACGGTAACAAAACATTTTGACAGAGCATTCAATTCCTAGTAGTCATTTGTTTGTCGGTGATAACATCACCGAGTTTCTGTATCCTCACAGTAGGCCTATACTATCGAGTTTGGGACAGCTTGTACTTTTGCACCAATTGACTGAATATGTCGAGAAAAATGTACTTTTGGCTCTTTAGACAACATCTTGTATCAAAATTTTATCAAAACTTGTCGAAACGGCTAATATGTCAAAACATATGAAATCTTTTTAAAATTAAACAAGACTATACTTTTCCTTACACATTCCTTTTTTTTAAACGCAGAAAAAATTTAGGAAGGAAATAGTGACAGTCACCGCGTGAACCTATCTTGATATTTAAATAATACCACATAAATTAGTGTCGAGAAACCGTAAGCCCAAGTTTAAGATATGAATAAGATATCTCGAACGACGGTTTTTTATAAAGCGTCCTTACTTTTGATATACTAACCATTCGCTAAAATACAAGCAGTATAATTATTTTAGTAATAGTTTCCCTGAGTGGACTGGTAGACGAGGAACAATAAGCTGAGCTGCAAATAGTCCTGTTATTTTCCTTTTAGATACATTTTTGGGAATATTTAAAAGAAGTTTTTTATAAACGACCATATGGTAACCTTGAGGAAATTAAAAATAATATTACCTCAGAAATAGATTAATTAACGCAAATCTAAGAATTATAGAGAACAGTATTCAAAATTTAGAAAATATGTATAGGCTGTGTGTTCAATATGATGGGCATACCTTTGAGCAGTATTTATAGTAATTTTAATAAAATATGCATTATTGTTTGTTAAAATTAAATAGGTACTAGTTGTTGTTTATCAGTTTTATACTATTATGGGGTTTTAGTTGTCATCACAACGCATTATACTGTTTTCGTTGCCTTTTCGATGAAACGAAACTATTGGATACTACGTTCAGAATATACTTTGTCTAATAATATTGGTCAAATCGCTGAATGATATACAGGATGATTCACAAATGGTGACCAAAACCGAAACCTCCTATTCTTTAGGGTCTTTTCTATAAAGCTTTTATCTAGAAAGCTTCGTTAATAAAATACAGGGTGTTAAACTTCAAAACATATTTTTAATTTTTTAAAATAATTTAAATACTATTGGAAGTGAAATAATTTGAAATTGGGCACATGTATATATGTAAACATTGTCCAAAGTCTAAGGACTTTTCCTAAAATTTACATGCAACAGTCGCGGAGATACAGGATATCGGTGGCATATTTTTCTAAATAAAACAGTACGCCACTGCTTTACGGCAACAATCATGATATTTTCGGATTCGTCTTTCAATTTTCTACAAATTACTACTTTCTTTTTTCAAAAACACTTAATTTTCAAGTAAAACTAAAAAACGAACTGAGAACACACTTCAATATTCGAATATGATGTTTTTTAAAATTACATAGTGGACTGCGATAGCAACTTTGACATTTTGAGTGGTTAGAAGAAAGAATAAATATTGCTTTTCATCAGATTCAAGCAACAATAAATTTCGAACAAATTACATTTTCGTTACTAATAGTCCAGTCACTGAAGGCGAAAATAAAGTAAAAGCTCCCAAATTTTTACGGATAGCGTGGATTTTCCTGAAAATTTACATACAAGCTCATCTGACCCTCCACTTCAAAAGTTATATTGTCTAGATGTGTGCTTTTTCTATTTGGGGGTGAAATCTACCCTTGTACGAAAAAAATGCGAAAATCGCAGATTTACGTATTTTAAAGATTCAATTCATGTTCAAATATGTTGGATAAAGTTCCTTTCATGTTTTTTAATATTATTTATGAAATTTAATTACTTTTCAACCCTTAAAAATCTTTAAAAACTACACTTCCAAGGCCAAAAAATATAAAAAAAGTTTAAAATATTCTTTTGGTGCATTCACAATGTATTGAATTTCTTTTGTTATTCGTTAGAAAGCTTAAGACTCATTACAAAGTTGCAACCCTTAAAAACCACCCCTTATAATAAAATAATCATAAAAATATTATTGAAACCTTGAGATGTTTTAATGGTATGCATATGTTGAATTATAAACTTTTTATTGGTTTTCCAATGATTTATGATATATTGCAACTTTTCAGCCCCCCAAAAAACCCTTATGGAAGACCGACCCCTCATAAAAAACCCTACCCCTTATAGAAAAATTTCCCAAAAATTATATGTGAGTATGATATAATTAATTTTTTTTAATTTTATTGAATTTATTCTTAATATTTGTTTTATGTATATTAATAAAATACTTACTGAAATCAGTTCACAAGTGCTCCAAAATACACGAAGATGATGGTAATTTACCCGCATCGAAAATTTTACCGAAAAAATGCAATTAATTTTTTTACCATAACTTTTGTAATTTTAAAGTTATAAATTAACTCAAAAAACCATTTTGTAGGGAATTTAAAGCACTTTAAGTTATGTGATTTGCAGCTTTTTGAGCCCTTCGTTTTTTAGATTTGTGAGCTAAAAGGGCTCAGGAAAGGCAGTCTTGGAGCTTAGTTTTGAGCTTCTTCTCAGTCAAATTTTGTCCTACAAAAATTAAAAAAAAGAAATTGAGTAAGAGAAAACCTACAATTTCTTATTCTATCATTTTTTTTATAACTTATAAATATTTTGAAAAATTGGCGATTTTTTAAAAAATTGAAAAATGTTATTCAAAAGTAAATGATTTTTTTTAAATGTAGGCTTAAAAAATCGTTCAAATTCCCAGAATCTACTGTTAATAAATAAATAAAATAAATTGCAAAAAGAATACGTTTAATTTTTTTTCCGTCGATTCATTAATTTTAATACCGATTTTTTTCCCCAAAAATCAAGACAATAATTTTATTTTGATTGTAACTTCATTAGTTTTCATGCTAACGACTTCTACCACCATTCAATTTAAAGGTCTTTTCAAGAACTTTATTAGGTGTTATATAAGTTTTCCTCGAAAAACCTTTAATCTTTCCGCTACAGGACGTTGAACGTTTCGATTATAGATATCTTCGAAATTGACTTCAACTTCTGGGTCATGACTCGGGTTCTATACCATCTACAAAAATTAAAAAAGCAATCTCTGCTATTTAATTACCTTCATTTTTGCTTATGATAATTTTTTGATAAAACTTGTAGTAATAATAATAATATCTCTACTCAGTGGCGGCCCGTGGGTTTGAATACAGGGGGGGGGGGCGCATTTTAAGAAATTTGAAGGTCATTGTGTTTTGCAAGTACCCCAAAATGAATACTGTCAGTGTGTACAGTAGCTTCTTAGATACAATGCGAGAAATAAAATTCCAACGTGTGGGGGCTGAAGTGGATAATCGATCAACCAACCCAGTTAGGATATAATTATGTAGATTACTGTAATTGTTCATTCTGTATAGTTTTTGAAGTTCCTTTAAAAACATGGGTATCACTAGATGTTTATCTAAAACGCGAACAATTTTTGCACTATAGTCTATCAGTTCTAAAAACACCTCTTTGTTTACCGAGTCACTTTTTTTATTATGTCCACGAAGAGAAAGGTTACATGTACCTCATAGTTTTAAGATATTTAAAATTTTTGAAAGAAAGCAATCGATTTTTCTTAACTGTTTCGTTAAGACTATTTACTATTTATTTGTTCTGCATAAGCACTATTTAAACAAGAAGCAATATTTACTCTTCCTAAAAGTAAAAAACTCACCAACTTATTTTTGTGTTTAGGAGAATTTTCATGTTTCTTAATTTTAATTTCTAAATGTTTCAAGTCAGAAATTCCAGTTTTCGTCAAGTTTTCTTCGCCTCCTCCAAACAATAAACATATAAAACAAAAAAATCTATTTGTTTGGTCACAACCACACAACTACAGGACAGGGTCTTATCATAAATGTTTTTATCAAATTTGCGAAAGCCGGCCCCCTTTTTGCACTCTTTCTACACCTCAACTAAATTCAACACTGGCGTTGGACGTCCATTATTTTTCAATTCGACTTTTTCCTCTAAACTTAAATTACTAATAACAAGTTTTTTTATTTCACAAACCCTCATTTTAAACTTAAACTTATAAAATATAATGTCTTAAAGAGCGCCAAAGCAAAAACAAAACACGTATAACAACAGTGATACGGGATACTGCCACATTGAGTCCCAAAATAAAGCGCACGAGCCTATCGTCGCCTACCCCTCCACGTGCCAATTTGTCCAATCATATGTAAAAATATGCTTGCACGGTGGACTCAGATTTCACGGTCCGCGATGGAGTGGGGATTGCGCGCGCGGTTAAACATAACTTTTTGGTACGATCATAGATGGCAGATGGCATTAATCTGAGCTACGTTCACGGAGTACATGCACTTTATGCAACCAACCTAACATCCAAGAGATGTTGAATGCATGCTATTTAGATTTCTTATTGATTTAAATAAATACATTATTTTAAGTTTATAGTTTGAAAATATCTGGGGGAGCGGAGTCCCAGAGTCCTCCTTCACGAGCCGCCACTGTCTCTACTCCTCAATAGTTTTTGAGAAATTTTTTGGGCTAAAAACTAACATGTTTAGGCGCAAATAACTCAAAAAGTATTGACTGTACAAAAAATTCTTATAGAACATTTTTTGCTTAGAATTCGTCCCTCTATCGAATTGTGAGGTTATTTTTAATAAAAAAATTTCACCCTCCAGAAGGGGTCGCATCCACCCCTAGGGCAAAAGCACACATCGGCACTATATAACTTTTGTTCCTTGGGCTATTATCTAGCTACAGTTCAAATTTCACGTCAATCCATTCCATCCGGAAAAATTGGTAGCCATAATGCATGCTTCAGTGACTGGACTATAAAAAGATGGCGGGCCTGTGTTCGTGAAACTGGAGGTATTTTTGAGCATTTACTCAAATAAAATCATGGTTGTTACTGTAAAGCAGTGGCGTACTACATATTTTATTTAGAAAAATATGCCACCGATATCCTGTATCTCCGCCACTGGAGCATCCAAATTTTAGAAAAGTGCCTCAGATTTTGGACAATGTTTACATAAATATATGTGCCCAATTTCAAATTATTTCACTTATTAGTTTTTAAATTATTTACAAAAATTAATAATATTTTTGAAGTTTAACACCCTGTATGTTTTTAACGAAGCGTCCTAGATAAATACTTTATGGGAAAGACTCCCCTTAAAATTCACCAAAGAATACGAGGTTTCATTTTTGGTCACCATTTGTAAATCACCCTGAATACCTATGGTTAGATTCAGAGAAATACGTAGATTGAAAAAATCTTAAAACATACAGGGTGTTCCATTTAAAAAACCTTACTTGTTTTCATGTGTTAAAAATGTAAGAGTTTATAAAAATTGTAAGCATTTTTTTTATGTCTATAATGAAGGAGTCAGAGAGAGGGAGCGGGGGACAATTATAAAAAACCACCCGGTACTAGCAGTTCTTCGGATCCACCTTGTAACAAAACAATTTCCCTTACATTTAAATATATTTCGGCAATTTTAAACGCTTGACGCAAAAACTAGCGGGGGCCATTACCGCCGAGTTTACGGCATAATCGTCGCCCTAATGCCATCCATTTATTGCTAATACGGCCGACATTAAAACAAAAACCTAAGAGTTAATTCTGAGCCTGGCGCGGGGTGGCGGAGCGGTCGGCCCCTGTCGGCCATTTGTCTAACTGCCCCACTCCGAGCTACACTTTTAATTAACAGAGCTAAATCGTTTAATGCGTCCCCAGACATTACTTTAATCTGGTGCTAATTATAACATCCCCTCCACCGCGCCCACCCTCGCGAGCGGCTTCGCACGGCCGACTGCTCTGTTCCAGCCATCTACGGTCATTACGAAGGACTGGCGTGCGGTATAATAGAGAGCGGCAGTAGTGATGTATCCCGCCAAATTACTTTTATGTATGGATTGTACCCGACTTGGTACGTGTCAGCATTTTTTTTTTTCGGAACTGGTAGTTCGATGTATGCAATACCGAGCGTCCGTACTGTGTGGCACAACGGAAGTTTTACCTGTATTGGAAAATACTTTTTTAGAAAACTGTCATCAAAAGTCGACATTTTCATTTTTTCAGTTGACAAAGCGAGTCTTTTTTGTGACCTACCTGCAAAATACTTTTATGTTCTAGAACGCCAAAGTCTTTGTCGCTCTAAAACATAAAATAAATTGTAGTATAACAACCCTAGGTTCGACAAAAAATAAGTACGTAGTTGTGGCCAAAAATATGTGATCGTCATAAGGAATACCTACGTTGTATGTATCTATTTTTTTTTATTGACCGGAAGGCGCTGGCTACTAACTTTGTAGAGGGGATGTATGGTTTAATTTTATAAAACAAAAAAACAGAGTAAATACACCTAACTTTATTATCTACATATAACAGTATTCAAATTAAACATGTGACAAATAGAATGAACAACAAACACATTCACAACCATTAAACATAAAAGGAGAGTGCCAGGCTCACCTAGAGCTCCTGTGGGGAAAGAGCATAGCAGAGAAACCCACGATCGTTGCTCTTACCACCCAAATATAAATACAAAACAACCGCTAACCAAAGGCATAAATTAAGAACCTTTGCTAATGATAAATAAGTCCTGTCTCATTTAATTTGTCACTAAATGTCATCTCACTCAAGTCTGACATACACACTTCCAAGTAAAACTGAAGAGGTTTTAGTAACAATAGTAACAACAACAACAACAACAATAATAATAACAACAATAGTAATAGGGAAGGTACTGGAGTCCCATACGGGAGGCAATCCAGCTATAGTTGAGATTTCGGAGGAATACAACAGTAATAATAATAATAGGTAAGGTACTGGAGTCCCATACGGGAGGCAATCCAGCTATGAGTTGAGATTTCGGAAAACAACAACAATAATAATAATCATGGGTGAAAAGGTTAGTAAATTCAACAAAGCTCTTACATACGTATGACATAAAGTGAGCACAAGAAATCAAAGAACAAGGCAATCGTGATAAAACAAGTTAAATGTGAAACAAAGAAGTTGTTTTGCAATATCTGGGCAGACACGACAATATATACATATTTCAACATGTAATAAATAATGAGCCATCGTTAATAATAATTATAACAATTTTATCTTAGAGAAATATACGCCCCTGAGCGTAAGACAATGAAGGCTAAACATATACAGAATTATTATCATGAAACATCTATATTTTACGTATAACGTAATCGTGATGTGAAACAAAGAAGTCGTTATTTTAATGTCTGGCAATCAGGACAATACATATATATTTTAACATGAAATAAATAACGGGCAAACTTTAAGTATAATTATAACAATTTTACCTTAGGAAAAATATATGCCCTTGAGCATAAAGCAATGGAAGCTAAACATACAAAGAATTATTATCATGAAACATCTATAATCATCACAATCATAAGATTATATAGAACAATTAACAACAAAGTACTTAAAGAATATTACCTGCTAACTAATAACGGTTAAACACTTAATTTTACACTACTTTGTCACACTGCCCGTCGATCGTCTTGCTACTGATCTCCACACTGTTCTCACTCAACTGCCTATCTTCGACTATTTAGGCTTCCTTCCAGAATTTCCTACCTAAGTGCCTGTTTTTTGTGCTTCCTTCTATCGACCGTTAATATTACTTTTTCATTGTTATACAACACCTATGTAACAGGTGACGTCGAAGTTGATAAGATAAGTACGGTTTTGCACAAAATGTCAAAATAATTTGTAATTTTTTCGAAACTTATTTTAGATTTCATTAATTAAACAATATACATTTTAAGTAACATAACATTTCAACACAAAACAGTAACTATTATAAGCGGGATGATTACAATTTATTTCGTACTACGTGTACCTAAATTGAAAGTGCCGATATTGCAGTGAGTTAAATTTATGTCAGATCCAGTGCTGTCAATTATCCAGTTTTAGTTCTAATAAGTGTTTAATGAGGCTGATGCTGTAATTGTTTAAGCTTTTTTTTGTCCCCTATATATCGCAGGTCAACTTTTGATGCGTTTTTTGAAAGAGCCATCTTCACTCTGCAGTTCCTGAAAAAAAATAATTTCTAGCTGTCATACAATCATAATTCTGTCAACTACTAAAAGTGACGAAACATAAGAAAAAAAATAAAAAATAAAAATCGAAACCTCGAAAACTACCAATATTTTTAAAAGGGGTCATAACACAAAGTCCCGTTAATTTTTCACGTAGATTCGTAGAATCCTGTATATGCAAATATATTTTCATTTTCACTTACGCGCACTAGGTGGACACGATGTATGTTCATATGAAGTTTTTTTCTTAATATGGACCCAAGAATAACCTCCTTAAATATTAACACGTTATTAAGAAACACCTAGGGTTTCTGGTCGAGACTTCTCGAAGCGAAAATTCCCAGGAAATCTGGCCTTACTCGAGACAAGAAAAAAGTGTCGAGAAATCGAGAAATTGAGAAATTTAAAAATCACGCGCGTCTTAAGTTCTTGACTGGAGTTCGTTTCGTTCATGCGTTCAATTCGTTTCTCGACAAATAACTGAGCGGATAAAGTGGTTTCTCTACCAGCTCATGATTTATTTATTTTAAGTTTTTAAGGCTTTAGTTTACTTTGATGATTCTTATTTTTTTAATGTACAGGGTGATTCACTATATTTTGACCCCCCCTTTAACTTTTTTGTTTTAAGAGGTATAAAAAAATGTGAAATACAAAAGTTGCACGATTTTTTATGAAGTTTTCGAAAATGATAGTAGAAAAACAAATGAAATTCAAACAAAATGGCTGCGGATGTTAACTTTGTTAATTTAAATGGAGCACCCTGTATATTTTTACATATTTGGATAGAACGTTCCTTGTCGAGCATAGTCATATAGGGTTTGTTGGGTCCATCTCTAATAATAGGCGAGATAATATTAAAAAACGAAATGATGTTTTTTTATTAAGAAAATAAGACATCTTGTAATTGTTAGACCTCTTTCAGGCATTTCTGCCTTTTTTCCAATTACGTAAGGATTTAGATTTATTTGCAATATATTTTGACATATCGAACATTGATATAGTCCAAAATGGGTATAAGTATTTTAACTAAATCGCACTAATTAGTCCGTGAGGGGCTTATTTACTCATGGACAATGTTATATGGTAGGCCGTGACAGTGACAGGTAATATTATGACAACATTGTTATTGTTTGACAGTTTGTATTATTATTTATTTAAAATGGGTTACACAGAAGTAGAAAATTTAAATATTATAGGAATTAAGATAGAGTAGTTAAGATATTCTCCATAGTTTATTTTAATTCCTAATAATATTTCAATTTTCTACTTCTGTGTAACCCATTTTAATTAAATACTAATACAAACTGTCAAACAATAACAATGTTATCATGACATTACTACCTGTCACTGTCACGACCTACCATATATAAGATTGTCCATGAGTAATTGGCCTCACACAGTCTAATTAGTGAGATTTACTTAAAATACCTATACGCATTTTGGACTATATCAATGTCCGATATGTCAAAATATATTACAACTAAATCTAAATCCTTACGTAATTGGAAAAAAGGCAGAAATGCCTGAAAGAGGTCTAACAATTACAAGATGTCTTATTTTCTTAATAAAAAAACATCATTTCGTTTTTTAATATTATCTCGCCTATTATTAGAGATGGACCCAACAAACCCTATATGACTATGCTCGACAGGGAACGTTCTATCCAAATATGTAAAAATATACAGGGTGTTCCATTTAAATTAACAAAGTTAACATCCGCGGCCATTTTGTTTGAACTTCATTTGTTTTTCTACTATCATATTCGAAAATTTCATAAAAAATCGTGCAACTTTTGTATTTCACATTTTTTTATAACTCTTAAAACAAAAAAGTTAAAGGGGGGTCAAAATATAGTGAATCACCCTGTACCTAGTTATAAGTCTGTGTAGAAATTTTATTATAAGCAGATACCTAATGTTGAAGTGATAAATTAATAGGAAGAACGCTTCTGTATCTTTAAATTAAAGCTTGTTTTTTTTAAGATTTCTTCGGTTAAATTCCTTATTTACTATTTATTTAATTAAAAGACTGCATGATTAATGATTATTAATAATTATTATTGGAAGAAAACTACGATTCAAAAACATTGAAATAAACATAAGTATATTGAAAGTGTTTAATAAAAAAACAAGTTAAAGGTTTTTAAGAAGAAACTCAAAGTTTAATTTAGTTTTGTTAGTAGAAGTAGAAACATAAGTAATTAATAAAAATACTGAATAAATAATAAATGTTAATGATGATTGTTAAGTATAATAGCATGTTTATATTTCACATTGCAATACCAAAATTGACTTTTTTAAGTTTTAGAAATTTCTCGAGAATTCGAGAATTCCCGGGAATTCCTAGTCGAAAATTCTCGAAACCCGAGAAAAAAAGTAGGCCGAGAAATCAGAAACCCTAGAAACACCCTGCATTCTTCCACAACAGCAATCTGGATATATAGCTGTATAACGGTGTTAGATAACGTAGTCGATGAAATTATTAGGCTACACATAAGGGGAAAACCAGTTCTTTTAAATTATTCAAAATATATATTTGATAAAATTAATCATAAGCTGTTACTATCCATTTTGCGTTTCATTGGATTTCCGGAGAGTTCAGTTAAACTTATGCGCAGTTACTTCAACAACAGAATTCAGTATTGCTTTTATTTTCAGTCGGAATTGAAGTCACTTAGAACAGCTACCAATGGTTTTCGGTTATTGGTTATCTACTTAAATATATTTCTTAAATTAGCATCTTTGGCCACACCTTACAATTTATCAAAAGTTAGGTTATTCTAAACATATTGATATTATGCGGTAGATCTGATGTGATTAGCTGGAATTTTTTTTTAATAAATTCTATTTCATATAAATTATTCAAATTTTTTTACCGCAACGTTAGCCGCACCTCAGTAATACTTCATTTTTCTATTTTTAAATCTGCATATTTGTAGCATGAGTGGGTATGTCTAAATGAGAAAAAAAAATATTTATGAAATTGTTCATATTTTTCAAAGTTAAATAAATGATGTATATCCGTTCATTGTAAAATTATACAATATAATGTTGGTAAGTTCTAACCAATGTTATTATGTGATATAACATTATCAGTTATGTATTAGGTATTTTAAATATAAAATTGTATCTGGTAAAATGACATAATCAGTACCGTAATACTTATTTGTACATGGTAATAAATATCATAACATATTCTGTGATTTTTGGAGTAAATTTATTATTATTTTAATTACATAATATTTACATAATACACATGGGCATTTATTTTTGGATTATGAATATTACCACCTACATATCTAAAAGAGAAACGAATATGTCTATATATTATCAACTTCTTCCGCTTCTTTAAATTTGTTCAAGAAACTGAGCACTTTCCTTTCTGGACCAGATATATTTTTTGTTTTTGATCCGGATGAATTTTCAAGAAGAATTTTTTAAATAGTTCCAATGTTGAAAACATTTTTTGTTTAATATGATTTTTATTACATAATTTTGTCGGATATGTCGGTTCAACTTGAGCTCATTCTAATGTTTCCTAGGTCTGTGAATTACAGATTGTTGGATCGAGGAGGTCAAGCCACTGGTCCTCCTCTTCCTATCCAAAGATTTTCGAAATGCCTGTTTAAGTGTTTCCGAACTGCCAGACTAAAATGGGGTGGTGCCCCATCATGCATGAACCACATACCATGTGGTATTGCCAAAGGTAGGTCGTCTAAAAGTTTTGGCAAGTTGTCTTGGATAAATTCCAAATAAAGTTCCCCAGTTAACCTTCTAGGCAATACAAATGGTTCAATGAAATGTTGCCCTTGCATGCGTTAATGGGTTCAAATTGGCGCTGATGATGCGTCACAATAGAAGCATGTGCATTTTCTTCTGCCCATAAGTGCAAATTATCGGAGTTTATGGTTCCAATTTTTACAAAATCCGGCTTAATCCGTAAAGAGAATTGAACCAATAAAATTTGGATTGTTTCAGTTTGAAAATTACACCCTTCGCGGAAAGTCTACAGGAAGAACTACATGGACTTTCTGTATGCAATACGGATGCGCTTGTTGCTTTTTAAGGATTCTAAGAACCATAAATTTTGGGCAATTAAACTGGACACTTTTTGAAGAATCTGCTTCTACGGCATTTAGGATATCTTCTTCAGTGACCTCACCGCGACTGATTTGATTTCTGGCTTTAGCAAACGTTCCTAAAATTATTTACAGCATTTTAATTCTACATATTACCTACTCAAAAAGTATGCTGATGCAAGTAACAAATAAATTGTAATTTTTACCAGTCTCTCTTAAACGCTGATCCAGTCTTTCAAGTTTTCCTGTCAGGAATTCATGGATTTGGAAATCGTTCCTCATAAAGACTTCTGGCTTCTAAGGCATTACATGATGCAAGTCCATACAATAAATGCATGTCGGCATATTCAGCAAACGTAAATTCCATTACGGCAAATAAAATAAATCCGAGGAATAAAACAAATAAGGAAAATATCAGGAAGTTTCGACGCACCTTATCGTTAACTGAATGACTCAGATTGGTACTGTAATTCTTATTTAAATCGGAAATCGGTAAATGTCAGAAAACAACCATAGCACCAAAAAAAACAAAGGGAAAAACAAGTGTAAACAAAAGTGATATTTTCTAGATAGGCACAGAAAGAATGCAAATTTCATCGGATTATTTCTCTTTACGGATGTAAAAAAAATCATATTGAACAAAAATAGTTTTTTCCCGAAAACAGTTCATTTTGTCGATATCAACCAAGAGTGCCTTTTTTATTTTAAAGTTCAAACTATCTAAAAATATTATTTTTGCGTCTTTATCGTAAAGGATGTAAAAAAATTGACATTGTTGTACTACAACTAGTCCGTCCCTGTCAATTTAAATAAGCCAAATTGTTTTCATGGGTCAATTCTTAAGGAATCTTATCTGTTATCCATCGTATTAAAAAATAGTTAAATTACACAAAGTATTTTTAAAGTTATTAAAAAAAATTGATTTTCTGGGGCACGTTATTTTTACGTCCCCTGTATAAATCCGAAAGATTGCCCACATATTTTGGGACACCTTGTATAAACAATTTTTAAAATAAATTTACACTAGTTATTATGGAAGAAAAAAAATTACGTAAGTAATTCAGTAAAAAAATACGTATAGACCAGGCAGGATCTGTTTTGGTGTAGATCTTTTATATAGTATCGCTAATTTTTGCTTTAATGGCTCCAAAACGATATAACAAAACATAATTTCACTATGCGCTCGTTTCAAGACGTGTGCTAAACTTATTATTAAACAAATATTGAAGAAATTGGAAAAAATTCCATTTTTTTTCTCTTTTTTTAATTAATTAATTTTAGAGAGAAATTGAAGAGGAAAAAAGATTCGTAATTAAATTTTACACATGATATACCTATTTTCAAATAAAAATATACAACATAATTATTGCAAATATAGCAAAAACAACAAAAAAAGTGAAAAAAATTACAATATTTTTGCGATTTTTTTAAAAGTACTTATATTATAGGTAGGATCTTCATATGTGGCCAAAAAAATCTTTTTGATATAATAAAACATCACACCAATTTTCGTTAAAATCGGTCCGATGGTTTTCGAGTAATAATTTTGCAATCCAGGATTTTGAAAAAAAATTGAAATTTTTGTAAATTTAACTGAGCCTAAATTAAGACTTCTAGATACTTAAAAATTTTATCACGTAAAAAAGGTCACTCAAACTTTAAAATGCGTCCAGAAAAACTGAAATCCGTTAATTAGGAGAGCCGTGGTAACTGTTTAAAGATATGCGTAATTTTTGCGCTTATAAACAAATAGAATAACTTTATAAATTCATTATAATTATTATTTTTTTAAATTATGCTTTTAGAGTACTCGGAAAGACGCTTCTTTTTTAAAAAAGAACGTGGTGATTCGTTAATTGGTTCCAGAGTTATAGTCGATCAAAGTTGACCGGCATTTGTGGCATAACTACGAGGTATGAAAGGCTGTTTTTTAAATAAATACCTTTTTCATTTCAAGTACTTTCCGGGAGTGAATTTGTAAAATTTGCGTCCTTGTGCAACCCATATAAAATGTGGATTAAAACTATTGGACCGAGCAAGACATTCACGAAAAATTGTTTGAACAAATTTTGAATGTTTAAACAAATTGATTACAATGTACGGATAAAAACTATATTAATTTGTTTTTTTTTGGCCAAGTATGAAGATCCTACCTATAATATAAGTACTTTTAAAAAAATCGCAAAAATATTGTAATTTTTGTCAATTTTTTTGGTTGTTTTTGCTATATTTGCAATAATTATGTTTTATTTTTTTATTTTAAAATAGGTGTATCATGTGTAAAATTTAATTACGAATCTTTTTTCCCTCTTCTATTTTTCTCTAAAATGAATAGATTTTGAACTGTGTTGAAAAAAAGAGAAAAAAATGGAATTTTTTCCAATTTTTTCACTATTTGTTTAATAATAAGTTTAGCAAACGTTTTGAAGCGCGCGCATAGTGAAATTATATTTTGTTACATCATTTTAGAGCCATTAAAGCAAAAATTAGCGATTCTATATAAAACATCCACACACATGGGTGGTTTGAAACAGATTCCGCCTGGTCTAGTAGTTATTATGTGATTTTATCCCCATTTCTTTCAAAGCTGCTTACCAAATTTAAATAATATCGCTTTTGCTATTTATTTGTAGTAAAGAGCATGTTTTTTTTTTAAAACAATAAACCCCGTATCAAAGAATGAAGCACTTCCGTACACACTTTCATAAAAAACAAGGATCCTTTACGATAACCAGAAAAATATTCCGCCAGACCTTGATTCGTTGGCCTACAGCCCAGAGCACGAAACGTGTGAACCAATATTTCATGTAGAGCTTAAAAAAATATTGACACACTATAATCAGTAATGTGACTATATTAAAACATAAGTATTATTTAACTGCACTTTATCAATTATTGATATGGCCAGTCGCCCCGATAAAGCTTCCAGCTGTTCATCGCCCGAGATCGACGCCGCGCTTCATCCGCCCTGCTCTATGTGTACAGTAGCATATGATGTATTGTTGACAGTCGGTTTCATCCATCTGTCACATTAAAATTATTTTAATTGAGCAATTTACGAGTACTTCAAAATCAGATTTTCTACCGAAACTGTTGTTTTCGATAACGCGACACGTAAATTACCAGGTTTCCCTTTGAAAGCTATAGTTAAATCTGTTTTGTTTGCGCTGTATTAATTTTATTAACTCCTTTGGCGTCCCAGAGTTACTTAAATAAACGTGGAATATGTACGTCACATAATTGTGAAACTGTTGACCATAATTTGTATATAAAATACATTACCAAAAAATTATACTTAAAATACGTGTGATATACGAAGCTTTGTCAAACAGTTGCACGAAAATAGTTATTTTTGTATCTAGAACACGAAATGGTACTTTTGCGTTCAAGAATGGAAGTTATTTATCCATTTGAGAACGCAAAAGCATTTCGCTTCAAGATGCAAACAATAATTTTTCGAAAACTGCAATAAAATAAGACAATTGTGTTATACAGGGTGTTAAAAAAAGAGTGTAAATTATTTAAGGAGGTAATAGCATGAACCAAAATAAGCAGAAAAGTCTCAATAAACATTGGTCCGCAAAGTAACGGTTGCGGAGATGTGGAATGTTTTATGTTTTTTAGCCCCTTTTTTTATTTTGCAAAAATGTTGTGTATTTTCTTATAATAGTTGGTTGATGTTTAGTGAAATAAACAGTACGTATTTGACAGTTGTTCTCAGTGCACAAGTTTTCTTTCGCTATGGCTGGTTACTCTAACGCAGAATTAACAGACATGCATTTCATGTATGGTCGTGCTAATGGGAACGCCACCGAAGCGCGACGTCTTTATGTTGACGCTTATCCAAATCGCCAGATTCCTTCACAACGCATGTTTGGAAGAATTCACCAAAGATTGCGTGATACCGGTTCCTTGAGCAAACAGTGCCATTTATCCGGAAGACCAAGGTCGGTATCCACTCCTAGAGCAGAAGAAGAAATTCTAGCACTGGTAGAGCAGAATCCAGGTACGAGTGTGCGGAGAATATCAGCCGAGGTAGGAATTAGTGGTCCTCTTGTTTGGAGAATCCTTCACGAGCAACTGCTTTATCCATACCATGTGCAACGAGTACAGGCCTTAAATCCAATAAATGATCATCAAGCACGTTTGGTTTTTTGCCGCTGGTTTCTACGTCATGATGCTGAAGACCCTCGTTTTCTTGCAAACATTCTTTTTACTGATGAGGCCGGGTTCACAAGAAATGGAGTGTTTAATTTTCACAATACGCATATTTGGGCCGACGAAAATCCTCATGCTCTAATAGAATCTGGACATCAGGCACGTTTTTCATTAAACATTTGGATGGGTATTGTAGGTGACAGGTTTCTAGGTCCTGTTGTTTTACCAAACCGATTAACAGGCGCTGCTTACCTCAACTTTCTGCAGAACACACTGTATGAGTTTTTGGAAGACATTCCTTTGAATCAGAGGCAACAAATGTGGTTCCAGCATGATGGTGCTCCAGCTCATTTTTCCATGGCCGTTAGAGAGCATTTACACCAAACTTTTCCACATAGATGGGTAGGAAGGGCCGGACCTGTTTTATGGCCTCCAAGATCGCCTGATCTGAACCCTCTAGATTTCTTTGTTTGGGGATATTTGAAGACATTAGTGTATGGTACTCCTGTAAATAGCCTGGAAGAGCTGCAGCTACGGATTAATCAAAAGTGTCGTGGTATTTAAACCAAGGAGGGTGTTTTCGAAAGAGTTCGAATATCGTTGAGACGAAGATGTCGTGCCTGGTTGGAAATGGACGGATGGCACTTTGAACATCTTCTGTAACTTTGTTTTTTGTTTGTTAAAAGCTTCCTTTGTCGGTTTATTCCTAATAAAATAAAATGTTTGAAAAACGGACAGTGGTCCATATCTCCGCAACCGTTACTTTGCGGACCCATGTTTATTAAGACTTTTCTGCTTATTTTGGTTCATACTATTATCTACTGAAATATTTTACACTCTTTTTTTAACACCCTGTATATAACAATTTAATTTATATTTGAAATCGTTTGAACCGTGTTTGAATCAAAACGGTTTAGGAGCGATAACGATTGCTGACCTCTTCTACTGCTTGTTCTACGGCTGCAGTAGCAATTTTATAATATAATGATGTCTCACAAACAAAATGAACCTCCTTGTGTTAGTTTTTATAAGGAAATTCAGTTTCACAACGCAAGTTTTCATTTTTATATAAATACTAACTAACAGTTATTTGTTTAACGTTGTTTTCCTTATTTAAATTATAATTTTTTTATTTCACAAGAGACTAAAAAAAAGAGTCGAAATCAAAGTTTTTAAACCATTCTGTTACTAACTTAGTGAAGTTCACTAACTGGGGCTAGGTTTTTCTTGCTTGTATTGAGATGTTTTGAAAAAAAAAACTTTTTATTTTATGAGTTTTTATAAGCTATAAAAACGTTTTTATAACTACTTTTTGTTAAGAAGTGCAGGGTGTTGATTATAATTTGTGACGTTCTGAGTTTTTTGTGTTGCGATTTACACATGTCAATCTTCTGCACTTATCTTTGCCATTGCTTTTCTAATACATTTTGTACATATATCAATTTAAATGTTCTGTTTCCTTTAGTAATATCTCCTTTTACTTGCACCAATATGAATTCAATTAAACTTTTAGAACAAATTATTACTCAGAAATGTCAGGGCGGTTGCAATGTGGTACAGGATTATTGTAGGTTGGGTTCTCATTTTATGTAATTTTATTCATACAAAAAGTGACACAACCTTTGCCTCTTTATATTATAAGAACATGCATGTAAGTATTTGCATGATAGTATGAAACAAAAAGGGGCAGTGACTATTTTTCTACACTAAACGCTTCACATGGAACTCGCATCGATCAATTTATTCGATACATATCTAGTGGCATCCTAATGCTTGTCCTGGCGCTGGCGTGCCGGTGAACAATGCAGGTTTTTTGCTTAGGGACGTTGGTCGTGCATTTCATTGTCGTTTGTGCGTGTGCGAGTGAGTTTGACGCTTTGCTTGGTCGACTATATGGCACGTATTTTTATGGCAGTCAGTAGCATTGTGTATCGTGAGCATAGAGCATCACACGGTTTGACTATATATGTATTTGGCCTATTTTTTCTACAACAACGCGTATTGTCGCTCGCTAGCATAATATAGATTAATACTATTTACGATTATTGATTGTTGCCACAAAGTTTCCGAGGTCTAATTGTTACCGATATATTTTTTATTTTGTTTCAAATCATCGAGTGTATGAGCACTTCTATTTTCCAATTTTTTTCAAAATTTTTACTATTGCTCGGTATCTTTATCAGTACAATGTAATTAAATTTTTTTCGCGCAGAACAATAGTGTACATTCAAAAACGATAAAACAGGTTATTCTATAATTAACGGATGACATCAAGTCAATAACAACCTCGTCCGATTTGAATAATCTCTACTTAATACTTAATCCTATTGTATTAAATCAACAAACACTTTAACTCGATGTACGTATCTGTTATTGTTCTTAAAACACTTAGAACTCTCTACGCTCAATCAACGAGCTCAATTATTTGCCTACGGATTAGAAAATATGTTTTCGCAATAACCGAGTTACGAACTGTTATGTAAAGCGTACTTTATGGAATTGCTTAACACAGATCCGTACATGTAGAAAACTTGTTTTTGTATTTCCAGCGACAGCATAATTAATTTATATCAGTGCCATTCAAGGAATGGAAAACGAATATCTGATTAAAATTCCGTTATGTGTGAGATTTGCTACAAATATTTGTATGATTACCTTAATGTTATAACTTTTTAGTAGTGACGTCACATACGCCAAATAATAGGCAACCCTATAGTCCACATTGTCATGAGGAATTTCTCGATCGATTTTCGACCTTATGTACCTTGGGCATAAGTGCCAAAAAATGTTTTCTTGACCTTGAATATCGCGATATTCTGAAAATATCAGAAATATTTAAGAAGTTTCATTTATAGAACAATAATGACTTTTATAGTAATTGACAAATTAAAATTATATCAATGTTACTGAGCATGCGCATTAAAGATAATTTCATATAAGCGAAGTATTCAAGAAAAGTTTGGTTATGGTTACATGTATGTCAACTTTGTGATTTCCTGCTTTCTTTCTTCTATGTTTTGTAACAGTTTTTGATATATTATCATGCCTAAAAGACCAGTTCTGAATGCAATTTTTGTGTACTTTGAAGAAAAGAAGCACATTAGTGTACCTATTGTACCAAACACGTGTGGTTTGTACTTAAACACTTCTAAATCTTTGTAAAAATAAATTTATTTGAAGTTGTTCATGTTTATAGTATCCATGTAAATAGTAAACAAGGGTCAGATTCGTTGCGGGTTGCCTAAATATGTGACGTCATACTAAAAGAGGCTATTACTACAAACACCGAAGAGGATAAGACTAAGATTAATTTAAATTAATTTAACTTTATATCAAGGAAACCCAATTCAAATATTCTATAAATGAGATGGAGATATGATACATGAAAGCCACTAAAATGTTAGTATTCAACTGAGGAGAGAATCAAAAGATTGAAAATAAGTGTAACACCAGTGCAATAATATACAAGGCTGATAATTGAACGTGATGACAGATTAAAGAAAAATGCAGTAAAATATTTATTATTAATAGGAGTACCTTGAGATAAGCCAAAAAATAGTTATTTAAAAGTAAGCTAAAATCAATTACTTTGAAGAGAAATATTGTTGCTTATTTGCTGAATTATATATACTACACAGGCCTTAAAAAAATGTCAGAATTCATTGAACCTTTGTAGTGAAGAGAAACTTCCATTTACCACAACCTCCATTTACAAGAGGTTAGCATCTCATTTGGGCCATTCCATGAAATTTTGACTGAAAAATTGAAGATGCAGCGAGTTGCTGTAGTATTTGTTCCTCGTTCTTTACTCATACTTTAAAAAATAACTTTGTAGCCACAATCTTCTCCATAGAACAGCTATTTGAAAATGTTTGAATATTTTGAAATGTTGTTTTGTAAAGTTTTAAAAAATGAGACATGCCTTTATATGATAACGAGGACGTCATATTTGGAATAATGGCTTTATAAACGCCTATTCACAAAGAACTGGGGCAGTTACAGTTAATTTCCCAAAAAAATAAAAATACTGGCAATACGTGTCGCCAATATTGATAACGTGTTAGTTCAAATATTTATTTAATAATCATTGTTTTATAAAAGTAAAACCTCTCGAATTTTACAGCGACAAATCGATTAAATTTAAGTGTTTATGTTGTAATTATGTTTAATTACAAGATTTCCAGAGATAAATATTATATTTTTAACATTTTATCTGGCTTAGCAAAGGCCAGGGGATTAGTAGATTTGATATATTGATTTTTAAAGCTGTCACTTAATCGCTTAAATTAAATAGCATTTAAGATATTTTGTAAACAGGTGAAAAATTTTTGATAGATTAAATTTGATTGAAATCATTATAAATGATTAAGTTATCTGTATTAGTTAATTATGGGATAAAGGGAATATGCCTGAATATAATGTGATATTGTAGCATAACTATGTATGTGATTTCCTCGTGAGGTCATAAAAAGTGCCGTAGAAATTTGTTATTTTTACGTCTCGAATCACCCAACTTTTAGTTTATAACTTTCGGCCATTTTGTATAATTAGATGCAATTAAATTATCCACAGTTTTCTACAGTAATATTCCCGATAGATGTCATTTTATGACAAAATAAGCAAACCTTGAATTAATCTGCTCATAATTTTATCGGGAGTCGTGCTAGTCTAGGTAGTTCATTAAATGGGCCTTTAAATTTTGTCAACTTGCCTGTATTTTCTGTATAATTTATAATTTAGTTTGAGGTATATAATAACAATAAGTGACAGTAATTTTTTTTTCAACCCTCGGCCAGGGGTGAAAAAAGATAAAATAAAGGTGTTTTTCAAGATAATTCAAAAGATGTAAGAGCTAGAAAAAAAGGTTCTTATAAAAGTTGTAGAGCATAAAATTCTACATAAAAATGGTCTATTGACTTTTTTTGAACCATTAAAATTAACAGATTTAGGGAGACTTGAAGTTAAGGGATGATTTCAGAAATTGAAAATGGACGAATTTTGTATAATTTTTTTTTTCAATCTACTCTAAAAAATGTAAACTATCTTTTCAGTTAATTTTAATAGTACAAGAAAAAGTGAATAGACTATTTTTATGTAAAATTTTATACTCTACAACTTTTATGAGAAATGTTTTTTCTAGCTCTTAGACAACTAAAATCGTAAAAGAAATCGTTCATGTCACGTATACTGTTGTCTTTGTTATCGTGCATAATTAATTCCTTTCCGTTGACAATTTAATTTGTTGCTTTCTAATAAATAATGCGTACGCCTATGTCCCACGGCTCAGTTCTGACAGCCCCAGTCATCAGATCTATTTTCTATCTACAGCTGCTTCTGAATATCCTGAAACTTTATAGAATTTAACTCTCTCTGTACAGCAAAAAGTCCACAGTTTGTACAAATGTTTGCTTTTTCCGGTTCTTCGGTTCTCGATATAGTTCGTGGTACCCGTCAGTGAACCGCAAGCGAGAGTAAAAAAAAAAACAAAAAAACGCAACAAATATGCCCACTTGAGCACGTAGGACAACACCAGGCTACGCCGATTCCTGTATCAGCTCCTTCTAAAAGCAAACATCCCAGTTAATTGATTTGATTTTAAACGTATTTGAATAACAAAATACTCGAGTACCAGACCGTCCCGCGACGTATTGACATATAATTAAACGAGTAAATCTTGCTTTAACGACTGTAAACGGTTATCTTTGATTTTTTTTTACTTACCGACATTTACTAAATCTATAGACTCTGGCCGGATTGTCGCTGACGCTAATTCAATTAAGAAATGACACAATACATTTATGCATTATCTCATTAACGTGGATTTCTCTCTAATATTTGCATAATTGATCGATTAGTGACGAAAAACAAACAGCAGCGAGCCTCCTTAAAAATTCATTTAATGTATTTGTAGATACCTATGTATTATTTCACTATGTACTGTAGGATTAAAAAATATTGATCCCTAAATTCCCTAATAATGACATAGGTACTAAATTTTTAATGTTTCTTTAATATTTCATCTTGTAATTATAAATAAAAGTTATATGTAAAATTACTCTGATGCTACATAGGTAAGTAGGTGTAAATTACCTTATACAGTAGTAAAACTTTCTTTTGCAGAAATATTTATGAGCTATATACAGAGTGTGCCATTTAACACTTCCGCTGTCAATATCTCCGAAATCTTCTGGAAACTAAGGTTGTTAGGTCCCTCGAATAGCTTCAAATTGCAGTTAGAATTGTTAGTTGAAATCTTTCTGTATAGATGGCGTGGCGATACTAAAAAAATGTTTGATTTCTGGAACGTTGAAATGCGGTCGATCTGAAAGATCGTTAAATTTTAAGTAATTTTTGTAATGTAAAGTTTTTCCCAATATTTACTTGCTTTCGAGACATGTCGACTTCAATATGCAATGTATGTTGTAACATGAAATTCTATTATTTTATTTAATTCACACCGAGACAAAATATTCTTTTAAAATATTGTTATAATGACTTTATTCACACCACATACTAACTAACAAACAATAAATTATACAAACAAATGATCACCTACAAAAAAGTAACAGAATGTATTTAAAATAATAACGGAGATGTAGATATAGCTACTGAAGTAAATGAAAACAAAGATTATAATAAATGTTCAAAATTACGACTTCAGCATTGATACACAATGTTAGTCTTCTCGTTAGTTCGACATTACAAGCTCTTAATAAAGTGTGACGAATCGTCACACTTTAAGTTGGTGTCTGTCCAGGGAAAGTGGAACACCCTGTATAGTGGAATATATTTTTAATTTGTACATTCCGAGAAATGTGGCAACACAGTAAAAAGAAAAATCCATATATTCCTCATTTTAACATAGATATTGGACTTTCCCGCACTAGTGGGACACGTTGTATACCAGAACCGATATTTAATTGTACAAATACCTACGATTGAAGTTAATAATATCGCCTTAGCAGAAATAACAGAACAAGTGCTATCAGATAAATTAAATTCCACAGAGCTGAAGTTGATGGCTTACCTGTTTTTTTTTGTAAAAAGAATGTGTCCCAGTTTAACCTTTATCATGAATATTTAACAAATCTCTTAATCTTGGGGAATCTCCAGCTCTATGGAAACGAGCTTATTTAATTCCTGTGAATAAGAATCCAGGCGACCAGGATTGTGTCATTGATTACTGAGGTATTAGTAAATTATGTGTATTTAACAAATTATTTGAACCGATTATATACGATAGTCTTCTTAATACGACTAAAACATGTATTGTGGTGGATCAACTTAGCTTCTTTCCTAAAAGATCTATGAAGACTAATTTATTATGTTTGAATTCAATATATTCACATAGTGCTATGGATCGTCAAATTCAAGTGGACATTAGTGAAGCCTTTGACAAAATTGATCATAATAATAATATTTAAACACTAAATTTTCTGATTTCGATATACATGGTGATCAATTGGGTTGGTTTGCATCATATAGGTATATTTAATCCAATATTTATTATTTCTGACGTGCCACAAGGTTCACATTTAGGTACGTTACTGTTTCTTGTAAATATCAACGATATTAGTAATTTTATTCATTATTGTAAGTTCCTGGTATGAATAGAATTGTTCGTTACTGCACTAATAAATAAATTAACTTTAAACACAACAAAATGCAGTTGTATTTGTTTTCCAAAAAATTATAACGTTTTTGATTTCGATTATTTTATAAATAATGAAACTGTGCAAAGGGTTACTAGTAAATGATTAATGTTTATAAGTAATAAGAGAAAGTAAAATATACCTAAGGATTTTTTTTTTGTTAGAAATAGGAAGGGATCGTAGAGAGATATCAAAAAGCAAAAGAGAGATTGTGTTTTAAGATAAATTGAATAAAATGAGAAAATAAATAGTATTTCCTCCAACATATTAGATAATAGGTAAAACGTATCAAAAAAATTAACTTTTTATACTCTATTCTATGAATATAAAAAAACAACAAATAATAGTAAATCTGTTCTTTCACTTTAATTGTTGATGCAAACAAGGTGATAGTGATACTTTAGAATTAGGTAAATAGTTAAAATCCACCTATTGTTCAATATAGTTGAAGTTGGATTTGATCATAAAAGAAAGTTCTGTTTTGTATCATTGTAATCAAGAAAATCTGCCAAATCATCTTTACTTACATTAATGAGAGCAAAGAAATTGTTCCATAATAATAAAAATTTATTGGAATTGACACGGAAAACGTAGTTACAAAATATTGTCACTTAGAACTTAGAACTATAAGACAGAGGTGTCTTCTAGTTAATACTTTAGTTTTTTTTTACTTTAATACTAAGTTGTTTAATTCTTAGAAAATTCACAAGTAAAAAATTGCGATTAATTTTCTAATTAATATGGGCCAAAGTTACCAATAATAAGTGGTTATTTCAAAAACACCCTGTACAGTGATGTGTATTTTGTGTTTTGTCCACTATTTTCAGTGTGGGATATTTGATTAGACAAAATTATTTCATAAAATATAATTATTGGCACAAGGGTTTATTTAATTAATTTGAATTTTTATTTTTTCATAAAATACAAGGTGTCAGCAAATTTCACCTACAACGTTTGATTGCATATTCACGACGATAAATAAATACGATGTACGAAAAAAATGTTAAATAAAAAATTTTTGGTTTTTGAGTTACAAATTTTCCAAAAGTTGGCAAAAATAAAATTAATTAAATTAATAACTTCATAGCCCTTTTACCGATCGCGTTAAAATTTGGCACATTTATTTGGACTATTATGGCGCATTATTTCTTAAAGCTTTAGTCAAATCCATATACTGGGTGATAGTTTTCTCCGGTTACCTCTCCCTTTCAGCGGTCAAAACTTTTACAGTGGTCGTATTTTTTTAAATTTGTAAATGTAACTTTTTTAATTATGGCTATATTACTTTTAAAAATATCAAACTGATTTTGAAACAGATTATATTTATCACACATTTGAAAAAGAGGAGAGTATTTTTGAATATTAATTCTTGACATAGGTAAATAAAACAATGAAGAAAAACGAGATGATAATCTAGGTATATGAAAATTTAACAATGAAAGTAAAGAAGGACAGTCAATTGCATTACGTAATAACTTATATAAAAATATCAGTTGCGCAATCGTTCTACGTTCCTCTAAACTGCGAAATGAAAATCTATTTAAAAGGTCACATTGAGGGATACATTAGGTGGAGAATTGCCATCCTCTCTAAAACTGCAGCCTTTAAGAAACGTCTCTGAACTCTTTCTATATTAGTTATGTAAATATTAAGTATAGTAGGGTGACCACACAGTGCAAAAATACTCTAATTTAGATCTAACAAAAGCTGAATATACTAATTTAAAAGTAGAGAAATAAGTAAAATCCTTAGAGCAGCAGCATAAAACCTAGCATTTTAAAACTTTCGTTCCTAATCATATTAATATGGTACGAAAAAGACAATTTATTGTCAAATAGTACACCTAAATCACGGATGGTATGTGGCCTGGTAAGAATAACATTATCAATACAGTAATCAAATACAATCGGTTGTTGTTTGAGAGAGAAGGTCTTGACATAACACTTTTTAATACTAAGCTGTAAGTTATTAACATTGCACCATAAAACAATTTCCACTACTTATACTAGTATAGAGCTCCATCTCATCAGCCTATAATAAACAAGTAACATCAGTTCCAATCACAATATTATTAATGAACATATTAAAGAAAAGAGGACCAAGAACTGATCCTTGCGGTGCACCAGAAGTAGCTACAAATACTTTCGACAGCCGACCATGATGCATGCCGATTTAATAAATAAGATAAAAAGAAGTGTAGTAAGTCCTTTGAGAAACTGAAACTATTTAATTTAGTCAATAAAACACCATGATCAAGCCGATCAAAAGTCTTTGTGAAAACGGTGTATATTACATCTACTTGCGAATTCGAATCAAAAACACCCGAGATATATTGAGTTATACACAGAAGGTTGGAGGTGGTGGATCAGCCCTTAAAAAAAACATGTTGATATTCATTTATTCGGTTCTTTGCAAATGAAAAAATAAAATCGTAAAGAAGAAAGTCATAAGCTTTAGAAAAATTATTGATAATTGTTATAGGTCTATAATTTTCAACTTTATTTCTTTCATCTTGTTTATTAACAGGAATTACTTTAGAATTTTTTAATACACTAGGATAAATATTACATCTAATAGACAAATTAAACAAGATGGTAAGAGGTATAGCTAAAACACAGGCACAATCATTAAGTACAAATGCAGGTATTTTATCTGGGCCCATAGTATTTTTGGGTTTGATTTTTTTTAAGGCTGAAATCACCTCTGCTTCTGTGAACTGATTCAGTTGAAACAATGCAGTGCCTGTATCCGTTAATGAAACAGAAACAAAACAGGACTTAATAAAAGTACTACTAAAGTACCGAGCAAACATCTCAACCACTTCACCAGTATACTTTCATAAGAATTATCTTGGTAATACATTGTACTTGGCAAGCTGTTGTTATTCTTTTTCATATTGATAAATTGCCAGAATTTATTGGGATTGATTTTAATGCTATTCTCAATGTTACGACAATAATTCAGATATTCACATTTAGTTTCATTTTTTATATAGGTAAGTTCGTAAAAATTCAAATTCCTGACGAGCTATTGGATCATCAAATCTTTTATAATCACGCAAAGCTTTATGTTTTGCGTGATCTTTTCAATGTTGCTGCCTGTTTTAAAAAAATACGACCACTGTAAAAGTTTTGACCGCTAACAGGGAGAGACAAGCGGAGAAAACTATCACCCAGTATATCGATTTAACTAAAGCTTTAAGAAATAATATGCCTTAATAGTTCAAATAAACGTGCCAAATTTTAACGCGATCGGTAAAAGGTTTATGAAGTTATTAATTAAATTAGTTTTATTTTTGACAACTTTGAAAACATGTAACTGAAAAACCAAAAAGTTTTTATTTAACTTTTTTTCGTAGATCGTATTTATTTATGGTCGTGAATATGCAGACAAACGTTGTAAGTGAAATTTGCGAATACCCTGTGTAGAATAAATAAAACAAATAATGGCTATTGATAAGAAGTTGATAATAATGGCTATTGATAAGAAAAAAGTGTATTTTTGTGAGAAATATTGTATTCTCGAGTATTTTATTGTATGAGGTTTTAAATGTTCGTTAAACAATTTTTTTCAGCGTGAGACCTTTGGCACGAACACAACCTTTAAATGCATGAACAAATGAATTATTAAAATAAAAATTGTCAAAGAAAAATTGTTTTCATTTTGTGGCATATTTCATTCCGATAAAACGTGAATTATGTAAATAAAGTTTTGCCAAGGCTTATTTGTCGTACTTTCCATTCTCCTAAAAAATGCTCAACTTGGTGTGTGCTAGTACCCAGCAAATTGCGTAATAAAATCCCGAAACATTATTAACCGATCGCGCAATGCTAGTTTCCGGTTAAAGGTGTCCAGAAGCCGGATTTAAATACTTCAGTTTGAAACACCGGCCGCAATGAAACAGTCGGCTTGAAAGTCGCCGTAAAACTCACCCAACAAAAAGTCGAGATTCGTCTGAAAGAACTACAGTGGTTGCCACGCAACTAACTTCTAATATTAGGGTGAGAGGCGTGGCCAAAACTTTCAGCCCAATGAGATATAAGTGTTTGCGCGCAATGCTCGAGAGTGTGTAATGTATCGTCTAATGTTGCTGTAATGCCTGATATTATTAGGATAATACATTTCAAATCGGTTAGTCTATCTACAGCTGAGCTGCTGTTGACTTCCACTGACAGTTTAATTGCCAGTTAATCAAGCTATCACTGCTATGAATATTCCAAATACTTTCGCAGCGCTTTACATACAGTTGATGTGATATCCGCGACCATAAAAAAACGCTGTTAGTTGTGCTGTGTGTTTACGAAAAAGAAATGGCTCAGTACTTGGAGGAAAACCATCACCTCATGCACCACCAAGACTACCAGAACAAGCCCCTGAATATGGACACTAAGATCCAGGAGAACAAAGGTTCTTTTTGTATAGACGCGCTGTTGTCCAGGAACGACGAGAGACCCGCTAGTCCTGATACGTCAAGGAGCATCTCGCCGACGTCTACAAGGAGCAGGAGTCCTCCTATATCCCCAGGAAGCGAGGATATCCCCGCGACGGCGTTCGTTCCAAGACCGGGACTCCTCAGTCATATCTACCCCAACGGGGGAGGTTTCTACGGGTACCAAGGTCAACCCCAAGCGTCTGCTTTCCATTCTTTGGACGGGACGATGGTGCAGAAGGTCCATCTACCCGTAAGTCACCACAATCAGAGTCAAATCCATCAAATGCACTTGGAATGGCTGGCTAGGACTGGGATGTTTTACCCTAGGTTACCGGATCTAACAGGTGAGTGAATTGTATTTGTAAATTGTTAGAAAGTTAAACAGCAAAGGGGAAGAACGCAAGGAATTCAAGTTGTAACGAATTTATTATAGTAACCTTATATTCAAGGAAATAATTTTGATGGTTAAGTGGTTTTATTTTGTATTTATTTTTGTGTATATAAAATAACAAAAAATAAAAGAGTAGTAGCAATATATGGTGACACTGGAACTAAAAACTGACAGTTAAATAATTTGTTGTATAGTATTACGTAATATATTTTGGCACGGGCAACTTTTTTAGATTTTGTATAATCTTTAGCAGCAACTAATTGTCGAATCTACAAATTTCTGCTAAATTTCTCAGTTCAATATTTGTTATCGAATATAATTTCATCACACCAACACCAATTGGTGATTGAATAAAAATCACGCTGTATATATAAGTTAAACCTTGCGTCCCAACTTTTTTTTCTTGTTCATTGGTTATTTTACCACCTGTGATAAAATAAAAAAATCTATGAGGCAAAAGCATCAGCCAAAGGTAATTCATAATTATACCTATCATGATCAAAAACTATACCTTCCGCAAATAACTTCAGACAACTGAATAAATTTATCAAACATTTTAGTAATGCAAATATTTTTTTAACAGTTCTCACTACCATAAAAAATTGTGTAATATCTACAACCTGCTGCTAGACTTTTCAGGTATGGTAAACGGTAAAACTATACTCCTACTGAAAAACAACACAAAATTTTAACATACCTAAACCTTTCTTTTTCTAGTTTAAATTGAGTCAATACCTATGTACGTCAATACAACATAAATTTAGGTACCTATAAACAAATTTAAATTTTTTGAATAATTTTTCAGCCTCAGTCAAAATCATTGCAATCAAAGATTCATATAGGTACGCAATATTTTGCATTGTATTGTTATGAAAAGGGGGAAAATAATAAAGAAAAACATTTGCGACAGCTTTTAAAGAATATCCGTACTCACAACAAAAGGGTTTTCAATAATAGTTCTATGTTTCGTTTATATAAAAAATTTTTAAGGAAATTTTAAAGCAGAACATCGCTACGATTCAACACTGCGTTAGAGATATCGTTTTTGGTCTTTCTCTCAAGTTTTATTTATATTGTTCATCAGACATCATTGCCACAGAAACCACTAACGAAAATATTAGATATATTTTATGGTTACAATCTATAAATAGGATTGTTTTACTGAATAATACGTCGTTTTATGACACAATCTTAGCGTAAACTTGAAGTTATTTTATTCGGTGATAAACGCATACACAGTTATTTATCAAGGAAATTATTCTATATTCTTTTAATATTGTATCTCGTATATGCCATTTCTGTATTTGACAGGTGAAAAAAAAAAAAATATTTATGCGAAGAATATTATTGATAACGGCCGATGTTTAAAAGATAAGTTAAAATCAATAGAAATAGTGGATTGGCAAGTTTATGTTTTAATAGTAAATCAGAACCCTTCTGGGTGATTAGGTTAAGGAATAATGATCCAAAAGTGTAATCAATAAAAAAATAAATTAGCAAATAATCATCTTTTAGGAAAAAATTGGAGCAAATTTTCAACAATGCGGAAGATGAATTGGAAAATTTCATATTATTGGCATGAGAGCAACTTTTCAAAAGGAATTTCTAAAAATTAGAGACATTTGCAACTATGTATCTACAATTTTTTTATTAATTATATTTATATATTTTTTATTGCATAATAAAGCATCTAGCACCTTACAAATAATCTATAAGTATAACTTTCATAAGAAATAGGAAAAGTTCAGTCAATATTTGATTATACAGGGTGGTCCGAATTTTATGCAGGAAACTTCGAGGGTAGATAGATCTCTTTAAAATAATATGTGTTTGCCTTATAAACATTGGTCTGGAACAGCCCCGTTTTAGAGATACAGGGTGTTGAAGTTGTTAAAAAAAATTGATTTTTTGTTTATATCTCCGGAATCTATTAACCGATCTAAATAAAATTTGGTACAGATAATGTATGATAGTAGGCCTTACATTCCCTAAAATATGAGCTTTAAAGGTTCAACCAGTGGTGTACAACTGGACAGAGATCTCCCCCTTTTTTACAAAAAAACCTACGCCACTGCATTTTTTACAAATTATTGTATCGTATTTATATTCTAATGCACTAAATACGTAAAAAAGGTAACTTTAATTTTTTCCCTAAGATTCGCCGTTCTCAAGTTATTCAAACCAATACTTGCCTTGTGGCTGACACTTCTAACCATAATATTACAAGAATATTTATGCTTATGCTTAAAAGTAAGTGCAATTTGTAAGCACATCAACAAAATTATTTACACCACCTGTGAGGTAGTGTTCCTGGCATGTTTTAGTTTTCCCTAGAGGCCTAATACTTTACAAATAAGAACAATTTAAATCAAAATAATAATAAAAATATATTTACCAAGCAGCAGCAACTAAACAAGAAACAAAATTAACGTTAGGTATTTACAACAATTGTATTACACTCGTCTTCTATTCGTTGAAGTAGTTGTGGTCTTGTATGTGTTGGAGTAGAATAAACTTTACTTTTCAGATAACCCCAAACATAGAAGTCCAGGGGGTTTAGATGTGTCAATCTGGCTGGCCAAGACACTGAACCCTCTGCATAATTATGGTTGACATTAGCATTTAGTCTTCTACCTATCCATAGACCCAAATAATTTTAATTAAGCCATTCTTATATTATTCTCCCAGAATGCGCAGGAGCACCATCCATTGTATCCAGCTTTAATGGAACATCCTCTAATAATTGAAATAGATGGTTTTCTAGAAAGTTTAGAAATGACTGGGAATTTAGACGGGTTTAGAAAGGTCCACAAACTTTATTGCGAATTATTCCGAGCCACACGTTCACAGAAAATTCGTGTTGAAAAGATCTTGTACGAATTTCATGAGGATTTTCTTCTGACTAAATATGCAGGTTGTGAAAATTCACTACCCTTCGAATTTGGTAAATGTACATTTATTATTATTTTGATTTAAGTTGTCCTTATTTGTAAAGATAGTGGCTTCCAGGGGAAATTAAAATGCGTAAGGAACTAAGGTGGTGTGGAAACAAGTGCTAATAATTTTGTTGATGTGCTTACAAATTGCACTTACTTTATACCATAAACATATTATGGGTAGAAATGTCTGCACAAGGGGATTGTATTGGGATGAATAACTTGAAAACGGCGAATCTTAGGGAAAAAATTCAAGTTACCTTTTTTATGTATTTTGTGCATTAGAATATAAATCCGTTACAATAACTTGTAGAAAATGCAGTGGCGTAGTTTTTTTTGTAAAAAAAAGGGTGACCCCTGTCCAGTTGTACACCACTGGTTAAATCTTTAAAGCTCATATTTTAGGGAATGCAAGGCCTACTGTCATACATTATCTGTACCAAATTTTATTGAGATCGGTTAATAGATTCCGGAGATATAAACAAAAAATCAATTTTTATTTAACAACTTCAACACCATGTATCTCTAAGACGGGGCTGTTCCAGACCAATGTTTATAAGGCAAACACATATTATTTTAAAGAGATCTATCTGCCCTAGAAGTTTCCTGCATAAAATTCGGACCACCCTGTATACATACCGACATGCCTTATAACAAGAACCGTTTATTAGAAAATATGTGAAAATATTCTCTTTAATGTTTGTGAATCGAAATAAGTAGAGAAAATAAACGAAAAAGGGAAATATAATCCTTAGTTGTTTAATTTTCTAATTTAATTTTTGCAGAAAAGACAAAATATTTTTGTATTATCTATTATTTATTCAACATCAAAATAATATGATTTAACAATTGTTTTTTTATATATTGTTTTAAAACTTTCTAGACCCTGTAAAAGTATAATTAATGTACTACACACAAAAAAGATACCTCAAGTCAATAATAATTATTTATATATACGCAAAAATACATTCTTGATGCTTATACATATACCATAATTTTTTTTCCATCAAGGAAATGTTCATTTAGATGGAGACATTTTATATAATTAAAAATTATGGCATATATAATCATCAAGTACATATGTTTTTGTCTGGACAATTTTTTTGTTATCTGTTCAGAAATAAAATAATTATCATCTCAATATTTCATTATAAACCTATTCTACAGAATACAATTGCAATACATTAGAAAAATACTATTTTTAAATTTATCAAATACATATATAATTATTTTTGATAATACATACTTACTTGTTTATCTTTATTGTATTATTTAATAATAGATTTTTTTAGACTTTAGTGAACCACTTGTTCTGAAAGGAAATTTTATTTGAATAAAAAATGTTAGCAGTAAGTGCAACTTTATCATCTTATTTATATCTGGTTTTCTTAGAAATCTAGTAATGTCAGGATTAAATAAATATGTTCTGTATAGATACAGTGCTTTTTCCTATAAAATTTTAAACATTACATTAGTAAACGCAGTTCAGAGTTAATATGTATTCCCATATTCCATATTTTCATTTTTCAGTATTTTACGTCTCAAATTTGATGCCAATCATTGTTAATTTTACCACGACTTACATAATTTAAAAATATACATACAGGGTGTAACGTAAAGGTTGGGAATAAATTAAAAGGTGGATTCTTTAGTTTAAAAAATAATTTTTTGTCATATGAAGTTATGCTCTACGGGTTTTCTTTTCCAAGCTACAGGGCGCTAAAAAATATAAAAAAATTCAGTTTTTCTCCAATAACTTTCGAACATTAGAAGATAATGGAATGAAATTTTATCCATAGCTTAATTTGATAATCCCCTAGTAACAGGAAAAAGATTGGCTTTGTAAGTTACTCAGTGGCGTGCGTACATCTTATACCGTAAGGTTTTTCGAAGAAAATTGTGGTACGCCACTGGTAAAAACATTTTTTTAATATCTTTTTATGATGCACATTTTATTTTAAACAAAATTACCCTCTTGCGTTTTATTCCTAGCTCTTGTCATTTTTCCGCAAATAAAACTTTTGTAAATACCATTTTTCCCCGCTGCTAACATAGAAAAATGAAAATAACAAAACATTATGATGTATGCTTTGACTCAGCCACCGAAAATGGTCAAATAGGCATTAAAAAAAGACTTATTTGTATTGAAAATGATATTAAAGTATCACATTATTTTAACAATAATAAAAAAACACTAGTGACTTAGGAATTTAAAGAATTTATTGAGTAGGTAATAAGAAATAATAAACAACAAACAAGATTACAAAATGTGCTGGAAATGTTGCCCCCCAACTTCAGTACATTTTTCAATGCGTTTTCTCATGGATTCTCTTACTCGTCCAAAAATTCCAGGCATATCTCGAATTAGCTGACAGCCCATTTCAACTCTTTGACGAAGAATCTGTACATCAGAAATGGGAACGGAATAAACTATGGTTTTTAAGTGCCCCCACACATAATAGTCTAACGGATTAAGTTCGGGAGAACGAGCAGGCCACGCTCTTGGCCTTACACGACCTATCCATTTATTGGGGAACGTTTCATTGAGGTATTCTCTAACTTCTCGCCTAAAGTGAGCTGGGGCGCCATCATGCATAAACCACATGTTCTGGCGTGTTTCAATTGGAACTTCTTCTAAAGTCGCACAGCTAACACAGTATTCCCGTTGGCAAGGCCGTAAATAAAATGCATATCTGCTAATTCTGGAAATGAGTAGTCCATTTCTAACAGATCTAAACCAAAATACAACCGTTTAAGGAAAGCTAAATGTCATAACTGACGATGATGTTTTGTCTGAAAACATCTGAAAACAAATTTTGGTGGCTTGGTCAAAGCATACTTCATAATGTTTTTATTTTCATTTTCCTATGTTAGCAGTGGGAAAAAATAGTATTTACAAAACGTTTATTTACGGAAAAGTGACAAGAGCTAGGAATAAAACGCAAGAGGGTAATTTTGTTTAAAATAAAAAGTGGATAATAAAAAAATATCAAAAAAATGTTTTCACCAGTGTCTTACCACAATTTTCTTCGAAAAACCTTACGGTATAATCCGTACGCACGCCACTGAGTAACTTACAAAGCCAATCTTTTTCCTGTTACTCGGGGATTATCAAATTAAGCTATGGATAAAATTTCATTCCATTACCTTCTAATGTTCGAAAGTTATTGGAGAAAAACTAAATTTTTTTATATTTTTTAACGCCCTGTAGCTTGGAAAAGAAAACCCTTGGAGCATAACTTCATATGACAAATATTTATTTTTTAAACTAAAGAATCCACCGATTAATTTATTCCCAACCTTTACGTTACACCCTGTATAAACATTAGGCTGAAAATTTTAAAATTCAGTATATGAGTTCAATTTTATACGGACATTGTATGACTTTGATTTATTCGTTGCTGAATATGTATTATCTATGACATTTTTTGTAAGTACCTACGGTTGGTCTGCCCGTAGATTTTCCTTTGTCAATGCAGTGTTTGGATTCAAATATTTTGACAACAGTACATTTCGCTTTAAGAAACCATCTTTTATGATAACTAAAATTATGAACATTTTTTGTGCAGAAATTTTTTCTCTATCTCTTCTCCTTAAAAAGTTACAAAAACATTGTACAAAAATGTATCCTATTGTATTGGAATTAGTCATGATTTAATCAACATTGCTGTGAAAACAATGGCTGAAACTGCTGTCACAAGCTTGTTTACATATTACTTTATGTCAAATGCTATTTCTTGCATGATAAACAAACTAGTAAGTGGTTGCTAAAAATTAAAAATGTTCACAATGAAAAAGTAGGCATGATTTTAATTTATGGTGAATGTCAAAAAAATGACAGAAGAGCTGCTAACTAATATCATGAGAGATATCCAGAGCGCCAAGCTATTAACCCATAAATATTTGCCAGATTAGAACGAATTTTGCGTGCTAAGAAAAATGCATATTCATCAAGAAAAGGGACAGGAATTTCAAAATCAGTGTGTAACGTAGCTAGGGTATTACAATATTTTGAGGAAAATCCTAGAAATTCTATACGACAAGCCACTTTTGCATTAAATTTAAAAAGAAGCTCTGTGTAAAGAGTTTTGAGCTCCAATGGTTACCATGTCTACAGGCTAAATAACTTGGAGCATGCATTTATCTGACATACATGCTGAAAAAAGACTTAATGTAACCCAAATAATTATGGTTAATTTGGAAATAGATAATAGACTCTTACAACACATTCTTTGGACTGATGACAGTCGTTTTATATGTAATGGCAAGCCAAACAAAAGAACATTACTGGGCTACTGAAAATCCACACTTCGTTAATCCCATTCACAATCCATTATGAAATAATTGTTTGGTGTGGCATTATTGGAATGTATTTAACTGGCCCATACTTTTATGAAAATATTGAACTCTAATAGCTAGTTACAGCTTTTGCAAGAGAAGCTTCCAGCACTGCTTGAATATTTGCCGCTGCAGCTCAGGTTGATATGTGGTTTAAACACGATGGTGCTCCTCCACATAAAGCTAAAAGAGTTACAGACTATTTAAAACATACTTTCGGAACCAAGTGGATTGGAATTAATCGACCTGTAGAATGGACTTCAAAGTCTCCAGACCTAACGCCCCTAGACCATTTTTTATAGGGAACAAAAAAAAATCAAGTATATAAGACACCCACGAAAAGTTTGGAGCATTTACAGCAAAAGATTCGACATGTTTGTGAGAATCTTTCAAGAGAAACGTTGTTTAAAGCTACAAGGGAAGTTGAGAAAAGATTGGATAAATGCATAGAAGTAGAAGGCATGGATATTGAACATTTTTTAAAGTAATAAACATAATTTTATATTTTGTTTTGTGTTTTGTTATTAGTTGTTATATTTATTAGTTACAATTAAAATTGTTTAATATTTTCTATATTTGGTTAGGTATCATACTTAACCGTCATTATGTGTATTGTTCTATTTTTCTTGGTGGAGTGACCTTTTTAAAGAACATATCTAGCAACTAGTATGTAAACAAATTTGTGTCAAGAGTTACATTGTTTTTCACAGTAATGTTGATTAAGTCGTAACTAGTTCCGATACGATAGAATACATTTTTGTACAATTTTTTAAGGAGGTATATCGGGTTTACTCAAATGCACAGATGTACTTGAAATTTATATAGCATATTAGGTACCCAGTGCTCCCTCTGTGCGTCATATTTTTTTGAAATTCTTTTTGAATCTAGATTTTGAAATATCGTTGTTGAAAGTTGTTCGTTTTAACATCGGTTTATATGGCGAAGATGGACGGTGTGGCTCTTTTTTTGCCCATAACTGAGAAAAAAATGTAGAAATTGTGAAACAAAACTTTTCCATAGATAGTACACAGTATTATCTTATTTTTGATGTAAAACTAATGTAAGTTTTGAACATAGTACAGCTGTATTAATTAGAAACAGAAACCAATAATTGCATTTCTGTCTGACTTGAGGATTAATGTGGCAACGTCGCAATCAGCTGACAGCAAGGAAGGAACACAACAGATGATTTTTGTAATGTTTTTGAAAAACTAGATTAATTAAAAAAAACTAGGAAGCTGTGATATATTTATTGGAATAAAAAATACAGTTGATAAATCCTTTTAATATATTTAATGGTTTATAAAAGCATCGTAGGTAATCATTACCCAGCAATATTTAGGGTTACATAAAGTTTTCTTTACTTAATTAATATAATTAATAATACTTGAGATGAAAAGCATTTGTATGGAATAACAAAAGAACATAAATATTTCTCGGCAAACTTTATATCTAAAAAATTTGTTATAGTTACAAAACTTTTATAACATTACTAAAATAGAACTGAAAAACACGAACAGTGAATAATAATGTAATTTCTATCATAGAACCTTCAAAATTGCATCCGACATTTTCTTTGACTTGGACGAGATGGGCGCGAGTGTCATTTTATCTCTTTAGAACTAAATTATCATAAATATTTACTCGTTGTTTTTCCAGTTCACATAATTTACGGATTTTAAATAAAGGATACGATATATTTGCTATATATAATAATTATATTTTACATAGTTTACACACAATACATATTTGAACGCGTACGCATCTTTACCCGAATTTGACGCGCAATATCTCCGATGTCCGAGGTCTGTAGGTTCGCAGTGTGTACAACTGCTAGTCAATTATTAGCGCAGTTGCCACATCTACGTAGTCTTTATGCGTTCATTAAATATAATTTAAAACTACTTCAATATGATTTTTATGTTGTTAATTAGTCAATATGTATGCTATGTGCATATGAGTAGATTTCTTTGCTTATAGATGTTTATCGCAAATAATTTCAATAGAATTTAATTTTTTTAAAGTTGGCAGCGCGTTTTAGTCCCATAAGAAAAGCATAGGACCCCTCCTGCGATCCTCACTTCCCTTGGACCCCGATATATCTCCTTAAGGAGAAGAGATAGAGAAAAAAATTGTGCACAAAAAATGTTCATAAAAATAGATAATTTTAGTTATAACAAAAAATGGGTATGTTCATAGAAAAACAAAGTTGATAACGTCTTTTATTTTGAAAAAAATGTTTTTCAACTACGAAATGGACCTTAGCGAGTGGGGATTCATGCCATCTAAACAGAGTTTTACTGTCGTTTTTCGTTTGTCTGTTATGGGCCCGAGACGCGAACTTTGGGACACCCTGTACATATTATATTTCGAGTAGAACCGTACTGCAATTGTGAGTTGAAGTTTACGCGGCTATGCGTAAGTTGGCGAAAGGCGGGAATCAGCAGAAATATCGATTACGCTAACGACCCGCCGTCAGTCGGTTAAGCGACGATCTGCGATTCGGACCGCGTCGTCCGTTTAAAACAAAGCATAAAATTTAGCCGGGACAATCGAGTTAGAGTGTGGGCCGAAGGAATAGACGCAGCGGAACAAAACATTGACAACACATTGCGAACAGATCCCCAGAAAGGGATCTCCCAAATCAAGTTAGCTAATTGCAGAGACCGGGCGAAACGACGCGCTCCAGGAGACGCGGAGAATGGCGGAACGGAAATTGCCGGAATACCTTTAATTCGGTGGGTGGGTGCCCGGGGGGGTTATAATGCTTTTAAAATGGCGGATTTCCACTCCTGATTCATTTTACATTCCCCCGGATCGTTCATTGAGAAAGAGAGGCGAATAAGTCGATCCGAAATTTATTTATTTATTTAGAAACAAATAGAAAATAAATGTTTACAATATACAGTGAGCGGCAAAAGTATGGAATATATTTATTTAAAAGTCAGATGTTCGTTATTTGAAAAATCGCTCGGACCCGTCGAATTATATTTTTAATTGCGCATTTTCTGAAGCAATTTTCATTTATACAGGGTGGCCCAAAAAAAGTTATAAAATCAAGACGAACTTTTTTAAATGGAAACCCCACTTTTTTGTATTTTTATTCAATTCTCTATGGAATTCTGATCAGTTTTTATATAACATAACCTATACCTATGTTTAACCGTTTTCGAGATAATGGCGTGTGAATATAGAATATGGGAGATTTTCAAAAATTACCCTGAGATTTACCCTGCTGGTTTTAAAATAAAACCACGTTCACTTTTCCATCTTAGATTTGTGTGGTTTACAGAAAGTTGCTTCAAATCAGAAAAATCCATAAGAAGTAAGTGGTTCGGTGATTTATTTTGATCATTAGGACGCAATGACTTGAATGTAAAAAATATGTAAAAGTGAGGTATTTAGGTATAATTTAATTAAAAACGCATAATGTTATTATATAAGAGATGATTTTGTTAAATGTCACTATTTAAATTACGAGCCAGGTTATTTTGCAAATTTTTAGCACCGAACCACTTATTTCTTATGGATTTTTCTGATTTGAAACAACTTTCTGTGAACCACACAAATATAACATGGAAAAGTGATAGTGGTTTTATTTTAAAACCAGCAGGGTAAATTTCAGGGTAATTTTTGAAAATTTTCCATATTGTATATTAAGACGCCATTATCTCGAAAACGATTAAAGATAGGTATAGGTTATGTTATATAAAAAATGATCAGAGTTCCATGGAGAATTGAATAAAAATACAAAAAAGTGAGGTTTCTATTTAAAAAAGTTGGCCTTGATTTCATAACTTTTTTTGGCCCACCCTGTATAAATGAAAATTGGTTTAAAAAATGCACAACTAAAAATATAATTCGACAGGTCCGAGCGATTTTTCAAATAAAGAACATCTGATTTTTAAATAAATATATTCCATACTATTGCCGCTCATGGTATGTGTGTATTATACTATTAACTATGCTGACATTAAATGATGACAATTGAAGTGAATGTGTCTTATTCGAATATTGCTCCTTTTCGTTCTACAAAGTGTTAACGTCGAAAAGATGTACAGGATGTTCTACAAGCTCTATGACAAACTATGACAGATTTTTTCTCATATGAACATTAGGGTGGCTCAAAAAAAACGAATATTTTTTTTTCGTGTCTCTTGTGAAAATATGTTAATTTATCATGTTTTAATAGCCCCCTCAAAAAATCAGCTCAAAAAAAATTTTTTAGAAGTAGCTCAAGATTTTTAAAAATTTCCAAAATCGTCAAAAATTGAATATTTAAAAAAAAATTGTCTCGTTATTTTCTCATTTTCTAGGTTAGGTTAGGTTAGGTTGAAAAAAATCTCGATTCTGAAAATTTCAAATTGATATTTTAATTTCTAAAGGTCACCCATAATTATTTTAACTTTTAAAGTAGTGTAAGAACTTAAATGTTTACGAGCGACCTCTAAAAATAAATATCAACGAACTAATTTTTTTTTTATTGAATTTGATGAATAAAATTTTCAAAAATTAAAAAATTATAAATATTTGATATTCACAGTGCGGTAGTAAATTTTGCCTCGAAAAATTTTTTAAGTCTTGTGATTTATTTCTATTCTTTTGCTCATCAAATTCAATAAAAAAATGATAAAATAACGACAAAAAGCCGATTTTTTGAGGGGGCTCTTAAAACATGATAAACTAACATATTTTCACAAGAGACACGAAAAAATAATATTCGTTTTTTTTGGGCCACCCTAATGAACATAGGTCCGATTCGTTTTTGTTTAGAAGTTACAGGCATTTTAAAGAATATGTCATATTTCAATTAAAGTAACCTGATAAATAACAATGATGGTTGCTATAACAATAATTATAATTTGAGTTTAAAGTTTAAATATTAGTAACCAAATTAACAAATCTTAAGACTATAAAAATTGTTCAAAATGTCCAACCTCGGCTCGAATGCAAGTCTCACACCAACCAAATAAAAAGGGTATTCCATTAACATTACAGCTTGTTTATTACTAGGAAAAGAAGTAGGAAACCAATGTCATATCACTCTAGGGAACTAGCTATGTCCTGTACAGATTTAGTTTCGCGCAACTCACTCGGTTTCAAAAATACATAGTCCCGGACCCCAGATGTATGAAATTCAAGTTCCCACAGAATATTTTGAATTTTCACCACCAAGAACGGTGGTGACAACATTTTTAACATTAAGGCGATGTTTCGCATTGTATTAGCTGTGTCCTGTCCAAATTAAAGTTCGTACAACTCTCTTGGTTTCGAAACTACAATAACTATGTACGTTTTCTGCCACGAAATTTGAATGATTCTAAATATTTCGAATTTTCACCCCCAAGAACGGCGGTGACAACATTTTTAAAGTTATGGCGATGTTTCGCATATTACTAGCTCAGGGGTCGGCAAACAGTGGCTCGCGAGCCGCATGCGGCTCTTTCAAGAGACAATTGCGGCTCTTTAAGTTCCTCTAAAAATTAAAAGTTAAAGCGGACAGACAAACAGCACACGAGTACACATAAAGACGCGTATAAACTTCCGTATCCGATTTAAATTTGAAATAAAATGTAAAAGCAGAAATAAAAATTCGTGGCTCTTTGAAATTCATGAAATTGATATTTCTATTGCAGATGGCTTTCCGGCTTAAAAGTTTGCAGACCCTTGCTCTAGGGCGAAATAAGCGGACCTAAATATTATCGCCCGCATTTTGACTCTATTTTCTACCGTTCTTTTCTGCAAGGGTAGAATAGTAAATGTGACTTGTATAAATGAAGCAAACAAATGAAAGTATGAAGTTTATTAACATTAATATTTGATATATAACAATAACACAATGTGTTAGGGCTGAATGATTCTGACTAAAGACATATAAAAAATATAAATTATCAAAAATTATAAATATTCCTTTAAGGTGATAAAAGGTAATATACACCAGTTCTTGGAAATATCCCATTAATATACCTGTAATTTCACTCAAAACGTTTATATTCTTTATCATAAAGTAATATACATTTCTTAGGCAGTAATTCTTCACTGGCTTTATTGGCTCTAGCAACAACTATTGCTGGAATATTATCCCTTCTGCCTCTTCAATATGTCTCCTTAGAATCAAACATCAAACTATCAAAATTAATAAATTTACGACTGTCATTAGATACATCTTGGCTACATCGTTTGTATATTGAAAAACTGTTTTCATTCTCTTTTACATTCAATTATTAAATTTAAAATAAATATAAAATCAGATGTCTAAGTAAAATATAACACGTTGTATGCACCACATGAGATACAGGGATTATTATGTCCGTATTAGGCGACTTGTTGCGACTTGTACCAACCTGTCGCCCGGACATAATAATCCCTATATCTCCCTTGGTACACAAATAATCATTGTGTATCTGGACTAGGCTTTAAGAGTCCGTCACGCGCTTGAAATAAACCCATTTTAAGGGTTCGGCCCATAACACATATTTGGAAAACGAATAAACATAGCGGCCCAAATAAAAAAACAATCGAAAGACAAAATGTTTTCCTACTGCTGTCTTGTAACAGTTTTTTCAAAATTGGTTTCTAATTGTTTAAATTTAAAGAGTAAACTATGCAAGAAATCGTCATATTTACAATTTATTTACGTAAAAATAAAGGCTTAAATCAAAAATTGCTTACAAGAGGGAAGTGGGTCTATCTTTTAGCTTTGCAATGATACCAAAATTATATTGATTTGATAAAAATTACTCAAAATTCTATGCTAAATCCCGAACGTCTACAACTTCAGAAACGAATATATTTTAAATGCTGCAACCACGTGTGTTTTACTCAGTGGGATGGGCTTAGAGATTGGTAATTGCGGACAGGACCGGAGTTCAAAGAAATATCTAGTCAGTGATAATCTATACGTTTTCAATTGAGAGTATTGAATTAATCGATCTTGCGGGGTTCGATTCTTTTATTTTCATTGGAAGAAGTTTTTGCATCCAATTAGATATTATATCAGAGATTGATATAAAAACTATCTTGAGTTAAAAGTTGTACGGCACAGCCAGGCAACGTTATTTCTAGCGGAAAACTAAAAAATGTATTTTTTAATAAATGTTTTTACTGCACTATCAGCGGTAATAATTAAATTTTTAATAGTAATAGTATATTTAATTTGTACAGCACATTTCGGCGTTTCCATCCCAGCCCATGTTTATTAAAGGAAATGCCGACAATAATCCCGTTTTCGTTTTTTGCCGTTTTTCTTGAGAAAGTATACGTTTTTTGTTTCCAAATGCACCTGGTCATACTAGTGAAATAACTCAATTATGATCGAGTGCTCGTTGATGAATATTGACGATTTTTAATTATTTTTGGTCATATTGAACTTATTCTCCGAGATTTCTATTCGGATGCC
>NW_019417168.1:0-32893 GCF_000390285.2 Anoplophora glabripennis | reverse complement strand
AGGTAAGGTAGTCGGATTTTTGTAATTTTTGATATTTATGGTACGTGTAGTTTGGACCTTGAATAAGAATTTTTCGAAGTAGTTCGACGCAACGTTCATAAATTACCGAGATAATCGATTTTGAAGTTTTACCTGACAGCTAAATCCACTAGATGTGACGCATTCTACACTGGGAGCGTGGTGTAATTGGTAGCGTTCGAGACTGACAGTAACGAGATGGCTGGTTCGAGTCGGTCGTTTGATTTTTTTTTTTCAAAACGCACCATATAGTTTTTTATTTTTTTCATCTCGAAAATTATGAACAAACGAAATATTATAATAAACACTTATGTATATGTATTTTTAGTATTTGAAATTTTACGCATAAGCCAAAATATTGTTTATCAACCAATTGTGCTTTTTAATGAAATATTTGAATATTCCTTCATATACATAAGTATTTATTATAATATTTCGTTTGTTCATAATTTTCGAGATGAAAAAAATAATAAAATACCATATGGTGCGTTATTAAAAAAAAAATGTCACGCGACGGACTCGAACTAGCGATCTACTGACTATCAGTTCCGAACGCTACCTATTAGGCCACGCTCCCAGTTGAGGAATGTGTCACATCTAGTGGATTTAGCTGTCAGGTAAAACTTCAAAATCGATTATCTCGGTAAATTATGAACGTTGCGTAGAACTACTTCGAAAAATTGTTATTCAAGGTCCAAACTACACGTACCATAAATATCAAAAATTACAAAAATCCGACTACCTTACCTGTTATATTTAATGTCTATCTCTAGACGTAAATTATCAATGCTAATACGGAGAAGAGTTTGTAAAAATAACAAAATCTGTTTTTTAATGGTAAATGGATAATATTGGGTACCTACCTGACCGTAGTTTTCTATTTGGATCAACTTTAAATAACGATTGTCGATATTTTAAAAAATAAAGGTCCTTTACTCTTGAGCAAAATTTACATTTTTCGATAAACCTCGTATACGACTGCAAAAAATTGAAATCTGATTATTCCATTTTGGATTTTAGGCCATGCAGAACTCTTCATCAAGAATAACTTTTTCTCATAAAACCAAAAAAGAGAAGGAGCGTTAAAATTGACGTCCACGGGATGTCGGTTATTCAATTTTGTATTACGATGAAATTTGTTTGTACAATTGCGGTACAATAATTGTATTAATTCTAAATTGACACAATTATTGAAGTAAAAATTGTAACGTTAGTTTCTCGTTTAAATCAACCTAAATACGTCCACTGTAAAATCATCGTAGTGGGAGAGCGATAGTCTCCGCCTCCAGCTGTAACGCCCGTGCACCCGACCCCGCAGCGATACCTTAGCAGTGTACAGAGAACGGACTCTTAAAGTCTAGCTCGCGGAAAACTGATAACACGACACAAAATAACGTAAGACCTGACACTTCTACACACCCCGTCACGTCTTAAAAGAACAACCCTGTAAATTTCTCCAGAAAAACCATTTGCGCACCACCGGCTCTTCCCAAATGTACCCAGCGGCAAATACATGATGAACTGTTTATTCGCCCCCCCTTTCCATCCGGTCCTCCCCGCGTAGTGCTACAACAAAAAGAACCGAGTGAAATTATTGTAGAGCGAGAGATCTGGGAGTTTTCCGGTTAGTTTAGCAGCGTAACAGAGACGCCCGGACCTAATGTAGTGCTGATCATGTTAGAATGTGTTTGCAAGCCCAATTTACAATCGTCGTCCTCGCCTTGCGACGGCTCGTCAGCCGGCTTGTTTGTCTTGCCAATAAGATGACGCACACACCCCCCACCCCCCCACGTCCCGGTCGTTGCAGGATCAGGTCTCAGGAATTCGCCGTAGTGGATGGGGAGAGTCGTTGAAGGCGTTTTTCAAAAGATTATCCCGTAGTCCGTGTGTCTCGTCAAAGGGGTGTCCCGTTTGTACTTCAAAAATCTGGGGGTGATTATTGGAAAAATTATGTGGGTAGTTTCTTATTAGCGTTACGTTTCCTAAATACAGGGTGTTCAAAAACGTTGCAAAAGGTTTTCCGTACTTTTAACTGTGTTTAAAGAAAAATGTGGAAACCATTTTGTTCTCCTAACCTCTATTCTTAAATATCTAACCTCAAATCTAAGAAATCTGAGGTAGAATGTCAAAAGAAAAATATTTTCCAAACCAAACTCCTTGAAAACTCTATTCTGGAGCTAATATTTTGTATTTCTGAAGCTTCAAACCTACGCAATGTCCATAAAAATCTAACCTCAAACCCTTGGAACTTATTCTCAAGTTCACAAAAAATAACTGGATACTTAGATAGATAGATAAAATTTCATTCCATAAATTATGAAAATTGCAACAATTTCAGCTTAAAAACTCAGACTCAAAATTTATATTATTTACCGAAATTGACTGCTTTTCGTTATCTTTATTTATATAAGACTTAAGCCCTTTTACCGAGTCAAGGTAGCAGTCTTTAAAAGGGTTGTTTTTTTGTTCTTTTTATTTTTATTTATTTTTTATTTACGTATTTTTTGTTTGTTTGTTTATTTTTGTTTTTTTCTACTTCTACTAATACTTGCAGCTCGAGACGAAGTTGAGAGCTGCAATCATGTTAAATGCAACAAATATGGTTTTTGCACATGTTGCACGCAACATTTTTTCTACGATTGTTTTTATTTCAAATTTTATTTAACAGTATTTTACATAATATTAAAATCTTAACTGACAACTGCAAACTAATTGCGCAAATTGTCAATATCAGACGTTAAGTACTTATGGACATGCTTAGATTAAACTTGTAATTAATATTTTTTTTGTACTACTATAAAAAAAGTTAAACTTTTGGCACAGTAAGTAGTGCAATAAGTAGTAAATTTTACACGATCGTAGAAAAAAAACACTTGTAGCATGTCCACATATTCATCATTAGTAAAATTTGGCATAATTCTTGTTAATTTACACCCAAAAAGTATTTAGCTGATAACAGTGACAACTTACAGAAGAGTTAATTGTGACAACTGGCATGACAGCAGCACACTTAGTTTTTCTTTGATTGATTGCAATCATATACGGTGTGAGGTGAATGGTAATACATTTTATTTTTTTATTAATAAACGAAAAGTTTTAAAGGAAAATTGCTAGAGAGGTAAAAGTTTCTAAAAGAACCAGTTTATCTAATGCGTATTTTTGGATATCGAGTTTTTACGAAATATAAAAGTTATGGCAAAAAATGGCTTGAGGGGTGGTTATTTCAACACCTTTCGAGGGGTTAAAATTTTCGAAAAATAGTTGAAAATTCGCATCTGTATTAGTAAACAACCTGTAAAAAATTTGTTATTTGTACCTCGTTCGGTTTTCAAATTCCAGCCAATTTTCATAATTTTTTTGAAAACTTTGATGGCCCATATCTCTTCAGGGGTGAACATTTTACTAAGGCGATTTTTTGCAGATCTTGTTCTTTTGAAATGTAGATTCACTGGTATCATTTGTGCTACTCCATTCAAAAACATCCTGTATATGTAGATGTATCAAATTATCGCACCAGTATCATAAAATTAAGCATATTTGAAGAAGAAAAAAAATAAATTACCACTATACGGTTAAAATAGCTGAGTGCGTAGAATTTTTCCCATATTTCCCATTGAGCGGTAAAAAATACCCCCTCCCTTAACTAATCCGCTTATAATTTTGTCGGAGAATATGCTATATCTTCCACATTTTTGTCGGGTTTGTTAATTTCTTCTTGTAAAATTTTTGTATTAGATAGTTTTTAATGTATTTCCATCTTACTTACTTTTATTTCACAAAAACCACAGTAGGCCACCATTGGTTACAGCTTCATTATTTTCACGAATTGTCATTAATGAATCAGTTTTGTTACTATTCTAAGGAGATTACTCGACAAACAAACCCATATGTTAGTTTTAGGGTTTTGTGTAGGAAACTGCCGTAGAAATAGTTAAGAACGTCTTTGAGACACTGATCAGTTCAAAATTCCTGCAGCTCATCTTTAATTCTTTTTGGAGATATGATCTTCCACAAAAAAATTCTTTTCACGGACGTATTTTACGTAACGCGAGATAATACATCGCCATAACCAGGATGTTTACGCAGACGAAAATCCCCATGTCATTATGGAAAGATATTTTCAGAACGAGTTTAGTATAAACGTGTGGATTAGTTTTATCAGTAACTTTCTGTTTGGTCTTATTAGATTACACACGCACACAATTTTTTTTTCATATACTTTTTAACAGAGTACGATACCCTCTGGATTTTGACCAGCTGAAGGTGATGGAACCATCAGAAATACTCCGTCACGTCAGGGTACTTCCTAAACCTCAAAAAATAACTCAAAATCAGTAGAAATCTAGATTTTTTTGTTAAAATTGTTAAGATTTTGAAATTAAAATATACAGACGTGTTAATAGGGTCAAAATAAAACCTTTTTATACGAGTACCTAAAAAATGTCTCCCATAGTCCCAAAGGAAACAATTAAATGATTAGTACTCAGGATTAATTGGCCACCATGTTTGCCTGACATAAATCCCTGTGTTTTTTATTGAATCAGTATGGAACAACCGCGTAACAGGATTGAGGACGCTGTTCTCAATTTGGAATATTAAGAGTGCTTTGTAATGTTTTGCTTAGAATTAATTTATGTGGAAAATGGTATTGCACAGTTCTAATGAGAGAATAGCCTGTTACAAGTTATTTGGTTTCTGTTAGCAAATAAATTATTTTTGGAGTGACGTAATTGCTTAATCTAATAAAAAAGTAATTCATCCAAAATTAGCAATCAGCAAAAAAAATAAAGGAGCAGGTTTATTGCTCCTTAAACATCAGTTAATGATTAAGATGAAACAAATTGTTTTACGTTATTTTTCTCACAATTTCGTGTTAAATACTCATCAAATATAGGAAACAATCAAAATGTTGAAAAAAACAATTTAAAATAAAATCAAATTTTTCAAAATTTTTAAAAAGTTGCTCCTTTTTTTACAATTTTACATTGAATATTTCAAATGTCGTGAATTTTTTTTTTTAATTTAAGTAAAAAAAAGTTGAAAAATCTGATTTTTCCAAAATTTAGATTTTTTTTTAGATTTAGTATTTAACGCGAAATTGTGAGAAAAGTAATGCAAAAAAAATTGTTCTTAATGATATTGATGTTTAAGCAGCAATAAACCTACTCTTTTCATTTTTTATAAAACTTTGACGATTCAGGTTCAACCGATCAATTTAAAAATTACAGGCCTCATGGGCATGTATTGAGCAAAAAAACCTACTTTTCGCAATATTTGCAAAGTAGTCGTTGATTTCAAAACTATAATCTTCAAGATGCTTCTTTTTTTTCTCGATACGATCATTATTCACGAAGTTAGAGGCTTTCAAAAGTCACTAAAAAAAATTGTAAATTACCGTTAGCATTCGTAAATTTTTTTAAAAGTTTTGAAAAAAAAATTTCGAATTTTCGAAATGTTGTACAGCCTCAAATAAAGCACCTAGATATTTGAAATTTTTTTTCACATAGAAAAGACCGCTCAACCTTTCAAATGATTTTTGAAAAATTGAAATTGGTTGATTAGGACGGCCACTATAAATTTTTAAAATTAACACTCTTTTTTTATTTCTAAATAATTAGATTACATTTATCAATTTGCAATTTAGTTTTTTTCAAAAATTATAATTTTAAAGTACTCGGAAAGACGCTTCTTTTTAAAAAAAGTTAAATTCTGTTTATTGGTTCTCGAGATATAAACTGTCAAAGTGTAACGGCATTTACCGTTAATTTATAAACAATTTAGTAATAATTTTGTATCCAGTGGCTTCGTTTTTCCCAGTTTTAAGCTGGAAAAAATTTTCATATCCATAAGTTATCGGTAACATAGAGAAATCATCGGAAAAGCTGTCGCTCGCACGCACGAAAAGTGGGGGAGGGAGCTTTCGCTCCGAGACTGAATTCGGAGGCTCATAAATGTGAAGGTACGAAAAAAATTGCATTATATCGGCTTCTAATAGACCAATTTTGATCTTTTTTTTTAATACGATGTCTGGCGAACCAAGGAATTCGAATATCGTAACTGTCTAATTTGCACATATTTTGTTATAAACAAAGTTTATTATTTATGCATTAATACTGTATTATTTTCAATGAAAAATAGTATATTACGTAATAAGTGTTGTAAAAAGCATTTTACGCAAGAATGGAAAAGTTACGCACGACGCCGCGTAGCGGCGAGTGCGTAATTCTGTGAGTGTGTAATTGCATTACACCACGTATTACGTACTATACTTTACCTACGACAACTACTGTAAATACTTAAAAACACACCGTCTGCGATCAATGTAAGATTCCTATTTTACGTACGGTAAAAAAATCGCACAGCTTGGTAAAAAAATCGTACAGTTTTCCCAGCAACCGCCTAGCAACGTTCAATACAAACAGTATTTTATTGAGCGTTGCTAGGAAAACTGTGCGATTTTTTTGCCGTACGTAATAGGAATCTTACATTGATTGCAGACGGTGTGTTTTTAAGTATTTACAGTAGTGGTCGTAGGTAAATTTGTTTACGTATATATTTCAACACTGAATATGAATATATTTAGTTATAATTATTACAATGAATTATTTAAATAATTTTTATTTTAGCAAATAATTTTTTTTTATTTGGAAATTATTTTTTTGTTAAATACCTACAGATAAAATTAAGAAAAATAAATGTAATCTAATTGTTTAAAAATAAAAAAAGAAAATAAAATATCTTTAAAAATTTACTGTAGCCGTCCTGTACAACCGATTTCAATTTTTCAAAAACCATTTGAAAAGTCGTCTTTTCTATGTGAACATTTTTTTAAATATCTAGATGCTTTATTTGAAGCTGTACAACATTTTGAAAATTCGAAAAATATTTTTCAAAAAATTATTTTGCGAAAACTATTGTACCGATTTTAATGAAATTTGGTGTGATGTTTTATATGATTATACCCTACAGTTTTTTTTTATCAGAATTAGAATGCCCTCGAAGCAAATAAAATATTTAAAAAAAAATTATCCAAAAAATTTGATTGTTTTGCCTCTTTTTCATCAATCATTGCTATTTTGCAATATCGGTAATAAATTTAAACATATTTGACTTACAGAATATTGTGCAGAATTCAATTCTAAAACTTTTTTTCCTCTTCAATATTCTTCCAAAATGCACAGGTTCCACGATATAAGTAAAAAAGTAAGATAAAACAGGTATTTTAAAAAAATTTTTAAACATTGTTGCAATTTTGAAAATGTTCCGGACCTTGCCCAGATCTAGGGATCTACACTTTTATTACGTGAGTTGTACTGAAGGTAATCCAGAAAAAATTTGCTTGCCCCTCTCACAGCCACCTCAAAACAGATCCGCCTTGGTCTGTAAACCGTTACTTAGAATACGTCTCATCTCAGTTTTTATTTGGAAACATTTGTGAATTCAGAAGATATTATTATTTTTGAAATTATTGTTATTAATATTATCTATTATTATTATTATTATTATTATTTGTATTTAGTTTTGATTATTATTATTATTATTATTATTATTATTATTGTTTTAATTTAAAAAGATTCTGTGACAATCCAGTTGTTCCAGTAAACCCAATCGTTCGCGAAATTTTTCCAAGGTTCCGAATTTCGCGATATTTTCAATACTGATAAATCGCTCACTTAAAAACATTTGAAAAAGATATCCAATATCATCATTACAAAGTAAAAAATGCCATAATCCCCGGAAATCCAAAATAAATACAATTAAGCCGGAACTGTCTTGTGAACGAGCCTTATCACAGCAGGAGCTAATCCAGAATCGCTGGCGTTCATTGTTAGCCGTAATTTGATTACACTTCATCAAGAGTGCGCTGTTTTCAGCAATGCCGCTTAGATGAGCTGCAATTTGCATTTAATTATCACATATAATGCGCATTAAACGGCTGGTGTGCACGGTAATCCGCGTAACCGTGAAATTGGACCTCGACTCCCATTTGAATTTGTGATTTTAGCGTTATCCGGCGCTCCGGCTTTTTTTCGTAATGGATCGAATGCTTTTTTAATCGCGAGGATAATTGTTGCGCCACTGTCGACAGCGTTTTTCAAATAAAATAATACTCAGTACAGATATCATTATTATTTCACGGTTAAAACAATCGTAGCAAATACAGGGTGTGCCAATAATCCGTCAGAAAACGGAAAGAGCAAATAGAAAGCCGCAAGAACGGTACACGGAGGCTACATTGGACCTTTAGAAACACTCAAATTCCTTCGTAAAAACTTTGTCTCCGTTGCCTTTCGTAAGCGTTCGGAACAGGATCGGATTCAGGTTAAATTTAAACTGTTCACGGTTTAATCTTGTTGTTTAATAAGGAAAAAGAGTAGAAATATACTGTATTTTGTTTAGAATTTTATAACTTTTCAATATTTACTTGTTTTAAATTTCCTAAATGCGCCCCTATCTAGTTTACGTAGTGACAGTAGTATAGATCAGTCAAACTAAGTCAATGTCAAAAGTCATTGACACTGAGATTCACAAATTAAATACAGACACTGCTTAAAACAGAACAGTAACAAATAATTGTTCGCATAAACGCGAATAAATTGATAAGTATTATTAAAACGACCAAAATAATTATTTTAAAATATAAATTAGTGTTATTTACAGTTAGTAGCTTAACAAAACTTACCAATATTAGTTAATTATCAATAAATCATGTAAAAAAATAACAATGGAATGTTACATAAATAGATAAAAAAGCAATATGTTTTAACAAATTAATTATTTTCCATTATAGCTCTTTAATAATTCATTAAAAAGGTAACACTGGCAACGCTGACAGTGCACTGATACAAATTACCACGCTAATTCCGAGTGGCCTGGTTTACATCGCCCAGTGGTGCAGTTTGAAAATTCACTATTTATTTTATTAAAAAAAAAGATTTTCATATTCGCGTTCACACCCCCATTACACCTTGTATTTATCGCCATGGTGTCATTGTAATTTTTTCCATTTTCGTACATTTTTCATGTGAAAGTTCTCGTTGTTCTCAACAAGTTTTATTAAAAAGCGTTTCAGTGCCACTTGTCTTTCAAAAGATATACGACGATATGTATAAGGAAATTAAACACTAGTTGGATCAAGTCTGTTACCTTCAATATTTATGATCATTACTGGCATGCTTTAATTATTTTTATGCAAATTTGCTACAGTTATTAGAAAAATAAACTCTCACGATAAAAAGTATACAGGGTGTTCCACTTAAGAGGGATTCTTCTGTACTCTTCAACTGTAAAATTTATAAAAAAATTGTTTTAATAAAAGTTGCCTGTAATGATGTGGGCCATGTAAAGAAAATATTTTTAGCTTTACAGGGTGTTCCATTTCGTGTGGGCGCTACATAACTATGTTATTTTAATCGGAACACCCTGTATATTATTGCGTTTTTGAATTCCTTGGTAATATTAGGTAGAGTTTATTAAATATACATGGTGTTTAAAACTTACCGTTTTCGAGATAATCAGTTGTTTTTGAAAAAAATCAAGATTTGAGCTCTCTAATTGAGGCTAGATATCGTCTAAACCGTACCAGTTAGAAACCTGCAGTTTTCATAGATCGTTTTGGCATAAATTACTCTATCTTGTTATCTATGAGCAAAACGTGTACGTTATTCAGACTAGGAAATACTCAGACCTACATATAATAATTTTACGAGTTGAAAAACTTTTTTTTTCAAATGGAATGACCCATATTAATTATCATGGGTGAATGCAAAATTGAATGCCCTTTCGACTGATATAAGGTTGTCCATACTTATCTCTAACAGTTTTCCAGGAAAATCAGGTTATTTTCTAAAGTCCGAAAAAGTAGCTATGCAACAGCGTTAAGAAAGATTATTTTATTAAATTTGTCTCCATCAAAGGTTCTTTTGTTTAGCCGCCAGAGGGCGTCAATGTTGGAAAACAAAATAGTTTTACGTTAAACGTTAAATTTTCCGATTTTTTTCGGGTTTTCTTCGTTTCTAATTATCCGATCTAGACAAGGCGAAAACCTCGCATTCGTGGGAGAAATTTTCGGACTCGATTTTTTTGCATATTCAGATTCGTGAGATGTTCCTTAACATGAACTAAGATGATGCCGTCCGGAAATCTGGTGCCCATTTGTTTAAACAACCTTTTTTTAAACAAATTGTAAAAATTGGTTTTTTCACTTGGAAAAAATTTTTTTTAGAATTTTTGGTACATTATAAACAAAAAGGTTTCTATGCACTATGCCTCTAAAATTGATATTTTTAAAGTTATAAACAATTTAAGTTGCTAAAAATGCGAAAATTACTATTTTCAACTGCCGATTTTCGTGTTAAAAATTGTTAATTTTGATGTTGCCAGGTACCTAAACGTTTAAACATCCCCCTACAAGATGCTGAAGAGTTTTTGGGACTAGCATTATTCTAAAGCCTTGTTTTTTAATTGTTAGTAAAGCGCTATGAGCCGCGCGCGCGCCTCTCTCATACGCGGATTTCGTCGTATGCAATATTAAATAAATGTTCTTTAATAAAAATCAATTGTATCTGATAATATTGCCCTTTTATTTTTTCTGCACTCTATTCGTACAATTTTGAATTAATTAAATAAAATTATTATGAATTATGAAATTTAAATATTCAATTTTTATATTATTTTATGAGTACTGAGTATAGTCTATAGTAGATGAGTATAGTCTGTTTGGAAATGAAAGACAGTAATAAAACCCCGAGATAAGAACCGGCCATGGGTGTGGTAATATTTCGTTTCAGGTAATTATCGGGTAACACTAATGCTAACAACAACGACAGGGATTGGAAAATCGACTATCTACAGACTTTTAAAGAAAACAAAAAATGAACAAGATACTGTAAATCCCCCAAAATCATCTACAGGGAGGTCAAAAGTCGTTATAGATGATTTCTTCAAAAATGTCATTCGCAGAAAAGTACTCTCATTTTATTTTAAAAAAGAAGTACCAACGCTAAACAAAAATCCGAGGGCAACGATTTGCCAAAAATCAGTAGAAGCAAATTATGGGCCGTCTTACGAATTTTTGCTGGGAAAAGCAGAACAGGAAGTCAGTTCTTATCGATAAAGATGAAATTATTTGTTGGCGAAGATCCTACTTAAGATCAATTAGAAAATTCCGTGACGAAGGGAGAAATATTTATTATCTAGACGAAACTTGGGTCAACAAGGGATATACTGTAACAAAAGTATGGCAAGATAAACATGTAAAAAGTTTTCGACAAGCACTTTTGGATGGACTTTCAACAGGGTTCAAGGCACCTTCAGGTAAAGGGCGAAAATTAATAGTGACACATATAGGTAGTGCCAGTGGTTTTGTAGATGGCGGTTTACTTTTATTTGAATCTAAAAATACAGGTGACTATCACGAAGACATGAACGCAGATGTTTTCGAAGAGTATTTTACACAGATGTTGGATCTTATTCCTTCGGGGTCTGTAATTGTCATGGATAATGCCAGTTACCATTCACAGCAGACCGAGCGGACGCCTACGACTGCTTGGAGGAAAGCCGATATAATTCAATGGTTATCCCAAAAAAAAATTTCTTTTGAAACAAATATGGTGAAAAAGGAAGTTTGACACTTGTCAATCTTAATAAAGATCAGAAAAAATATGTTATCGATGAAATGGCAACAAATAACGGTACTACGGTTACCACCTTATCACTGTGAACTTAACCCAATCGAATTAGTCTGGGCGCAGGTAAAAGGAGATGTAGCGCGAAATAATACGACGTTTAAATTAAGTGACGTGAAAATTTTGTTAAAAAATTCCTTGGAACGAGTAACTGCAGATAACTGGCAAAGATGTATACCTACATCATGTACAAAAAGAAAAGGAGAAAATGTGGGAACTCGATAATTTAATTGACGTTACTGTGGAACCTATCGTTATCAATCTAGGAGACGAAGATAATTCATCAGAATATTCAGAGGATGAATTTTAATATACCTACTTTTTTATTTTCTTTATTGTACATTTATACAACACTACATTTACTCACCATAATTTGAAATTTCAAAATACATATATTTTTGTGTGGAATAAAAGTCTATTCATTAAATTTAAATAAATATTTTGATAATAATATTGAATAATTTTATTTGAATTACTAAAAACCCTCTTAACCCGGTTATGATGCTTAAAGTAGCCTCATGTTTTGAAATGCTGTTTTTATATTGTTTACTTATAAGAGAAATGGACCGAGAAATTGAAGCGGCATAGACAAAGACGGATTGTCGGGGATTAAATTTTAGCTACCTGCTACAATTTAGTACAGTTCGATCGCATAAAGTTTTTTTAAAAGTACACCTCATCCTATACCGATAATACATATATAAAAATATTGAATATAAGCACCAGTACTACATTTATTTACGATTTGCATACACAATAAGCTTTTATTACTCTCTTTCATTTCTAAACAGACTATAGATTGCTAAATTTAAAGAACAAAAGCTGAAGCCGCTAAACGAAATAGCGAATCCGTGTATGAGAGAGGCGCGCGCGCGGCTCATAGCGCTTTATTAACAATTAAAAAACAAGGCTTTAGAATAATGCGAGTCCCAAAAACTCTTCAACATCTTATAGGGGGATGTTTAAACTTTAATTTGGGTACCTGGCAACATCAAAAATAACAATTTTTAACTCGGAAATCGGCCGTTGAAAATCGTCGTTTTAGCATTTATAGCAACTTAAATTATTTATAACTTTAAAACTATCAATTTTAGAGGAACTTTTTTGTTTATAATATGCCAAAAATTAAAAAAAAAATCCTAAGTGAAAAATCAATTTTTACAATTTGTTAAAAAAAGGTTGTTTAAACAAATGGGTACCAGATTTCCGGCCGGCATCATCTTGATTCATGTTTAGGAACATCTCACGAATCTGAATATACAAAAAAATCGAGTCAGAAAATTTCTCCCACGAATGCGAAGTTTCCGTCTTGTCTAATCGGATCGATCGACCTCTTGTTTTATTTATATTTCCATTCTTTGCATCTACTCTAGCATTTAGATTGCTTCGTTAGTTTAGGTTTTATAAGTTTTATAAAAACATAAACATATATCTACAGACTGTCTTTTATATGATGGCACAGTCCGTTTGCTACCGGTATTTTTGTGACAAAATCACTGCTTTATGCTAAAAATTTATTGATTGATTGATTTATTGATGCTTTATTGATTGGCCTAAAATGAAATATCAACAATCCAAGATACTGTGGTTACACAAGAGGTTATGCACAACGCGCAATTAAAAAGTTCGGTTATTTTCTGAACGGGCCTCGTATGTTCGTTCCTATAAGGGGATTTACGACGTTATAGTGCAATTTGCACGAAATTTAAAGGGAAGGGTGTCAATTCAGAGCCCGACTCGGCGTCACGTCAACAGCCATTGTAATAATTAAGCTATTCAAAGCGAGATGATGGTAAATAAACACTAATGGCAGAGGAGCAAACTCCCCCATACGATTGATCCCGTTAGATGTCATATATTTCACGGCCGGCCCATTATAATTCAATGGTTTGTTGATACTGAGCCCTGTTTAGAATCACCCTGTATTTATACAAGTTATATTAGCAGGTGGCCATCTGTCGCCGTGCCGAGTGACAAACGCTCTCTGCGGGCGCTCTATTTATTTTCGACTCGGGCTAATTTATATATTATCGCGGGTCGATGTCTTATGGGGTGCGCCAGAAGGCCAATAACTAATGATTTCGTTATGATTCATTAAATCCCATTAAACCATTCGGCTGTTATGTGGGGTTGCTAACTTTTAAATATAAATATACAAGTATTTTACATATAGAAACTTTATTAAGAAAGAAATGTTATGACCTCCTGGAAGTCCCGATCTGAACTCAATGGAGTTTTATAATTATATAATACCTAGTAGTCATTTGTTACGCACTTTCAGATATTATTACGGGAATAACCTTTTCTTCTAAATTTACAAATAAAAAAATGTTTCCTCTCATATCACAGTCGTGGAACACATTATATATCCCTGGATTGCGATGTTTAACTTTTTTTTGTATGTGTGAATAACGAATTTCTCTTGATAAATTAATATACACGGTGGCCAAATGAAAACGAAACAGAGCCATTTTCAGGAACTGCGTCAAGATTGTAGAAAAACGCTCGGACTCGTCGATTTTGGAATAAAGGAGGACATTTTTTGCTGGTATTTTTGACTCTGCCACTTTCACCCCCCAAGCAAGGGTGAGCATCACCCCAAAATATTTAAATGGCATTGGGGGTTGAGTAATATTTCTTTTGAAAGCGCTTACAATTCTCTTTACAATAGACTTTAAATTTTATAATTTCCGTCCAATACTTATTAAGATTTTGATTTTAAAATTGAAACTTATGTACAAACAATTAGTAACGATAAAAATGTCAGTCATTCGCGTTAAGTAGGTACGTCAATGGTATAAATTTAGTATTTCTTGCGTTACATAGATTTTTGGCGATTTGTTATTACTTTCGTAAAAAAAACACAATTGTAAAAAACAGAAATGAATGCTATACACACACAATGAACGTAAAATTAGTAGATTCCAAATTATTTTCTAGTATTATTTGGAAGCGTTGGTTGGTAGTTTATTTAATTGTGTTTTTGAAAAGTAAACACTGTGGTTTATTCCATTGCGGAAAGGGTAGATATCATTTCGCTTTACCTTATGAACAATAAATATGTGAATAGAACAGCTCAGCTATTTAATGAACAACATCAAGATCGACATGTCAGGAGGAAGTATGTTGTAGAGTAAGTAAAAAAAATTCAAGAGACAGTGAACGTAGCCAATAAAAAACGAGAAGTTGAAAAACCTATAGTTAATGAAGCTAGTGAAGTTGCAATTTTGGGTCAAGTTCATCTTGATCCTACATTAAGTACGAGGCAGCTGGCATCTGTGTCTGGGATCAATCGAACTAGCATACAAACCATTTTCAAGAAGAGTAAATTCCATCCATACAAAATACATTTAGTCCAGGAACTTCATGAGGATGATTATTATGACCGCCGTTTGCAGTTTTGCTAAAAAATAAGTGAGCAAGCAGGGAACGATCCACAGTTCCTTTTTAACATCTGTTTTTCTGATGAATGCAGTTTTTTCTTGAACGCGACGGTAAATCGTCACAATTGCCGTTATTGGTCCGATTCAAATTCAAGAGTTTTTCTCTCGAGGTGCATACACAGCAACCGGAAAAATTAAATGCACGGGCTGGAATTTTCGGTGGGTCCTTTTTGTCTACCTGGTAATTTGACTGGCCAAATGTATTTGCAATTACTGGAAGACGCTATTGACTCTGCCTTGACTGATGTTATTGAAAATGTTCCAGAGTATGATGAAGATCATTTGATTCTTCAACAGGACGGTGCTCCTCCGCATTATGCGCTAATTGTCCATCATTATTTGGACCAACGTTTTCTACGGAATTGGATTGGGAGAAGAGGCAGCATTGAGTGGCCTCCACGATCACCGGATTTATCTCCCCTTGATTTCTTTTTGTGGGGATACCTAAAAAGTGAAATCTATAAAACACAGCCAGCGTCGCTGGAAGATTTGCGTCAAAGAATCGTCGAGGAATGCCGTCGAATCACTCGGGAAATGCTTCGGAATGTGCGCGAACGTTTCGAACAAAATCTTTATATTCTTGTATGGAAGCGAACGGTCATTTGAACATTTAATCAACTAAGTAGTAAGTAAGCAACTAAACATAATTTCAATTTTAAAATGTAAATTTTTTTCAAAGTATTGGGCGGAATTATAAAATTTAAAGTCTGTTGTAAAGAGAATTGTAAGAGCTTTCAAAAGAAATAGTACTCAATCCCCAATGCCATTTAAATATTTTGGGGTGATGCTTACCCTTGCTTGGCGGTAAAAGTGGCGGAGTCAAAAATACCAGCAAAGAATGTCCCCCTTTAATCTAAAATCGACGGGTCTGAGCGATTTTCTACACAATCTTGACGCAGTTCCTGAAAATAGCTCTGTTTTGTTTTCATTTGGCCACCCTGTATAAAGCATTTTTTATATTTCGATATTTTGAGACAAAAAAATTCCCGAGTTTAACAATTTTGCATAAATTCTTTTTTACAATTTTTGCATTACTTGGAAAGTTATCAAATAAAATCTGTGTAAAGTTAACATACAATTATATAAAGGTGAATATATCTGTTGATAGATTTTTTAAATCAGCTCGTAAATTATAACAAATTTGCCATGTACTGTATATTCCTAATAATACTGGCCTTAATACTAACTAATCTGTTTACTTGCAATGATTTCCCTTGTTTCGCTGTATCCTTGTCCTACTAAAATGATAAGATTTTATTGCGACTAAATCGAAATAATTGATGTGTAAAATATTACTAAGTTCGAAAGAATTTCTCTTTTCTGATAATTTATAGTAGTGGTTTGGTTAAACTAAACTTAAAAACCTCTTTTAAAAATTTATTATACATGGTGAATCAGACAGCATCTAATTGATATGATTTATAAAATATTTATTGTTATATAGAGATAAAAATTTTAAAGGAATTTATTGCAAAATATATTACCAGATTTAAACCTACCCTGTCTATACACAATGAAGAGTTAATATTTGGCACATTCAGTTCTAAACAGGACAGAAAATATTTGTCTGAAATATGTGTCTTAAATAATATTCAGGGCGAGACTTAGAATGGGGTTATATTTCTACCAAGGTTACCCTTGATCTTTAGACCATATCATAAGTGTGTTTCCTCAAGTTTCACCCTGAAAACTAATTTTTTTAACCTTTTTTTCTTTGTTAGTGTATGTATATGTTTTGTTATAATATCAGCCAAGCATTTAACAGTCAAGATACTCAAACACACCATCACGAACAGTGAAATAAATTACTTTATAAGATTATACATTTACGCAAAGAAGTTTCAGCAAATATTACTTTCAATGCTACTATAAAATGAAACTTAATAAAACACAACATCGATTCCAGTAAAAACATAATTCAAGCAAAAAGTCACGAAACTAATCGGAAATCGATAAACTGAAATCTAAATAATAATATTGTTTTTTTGTCTGTATACCACCCTTGTACATGTCAATGTGAGGTAGCAACTAGCATATTTTAAGATATAAAACCGGACTCACAATGTATAATAGTTTATAATTGCTCTAAATGCTATACCTTAAAAAATTAGAACTTAAAATGTAATAGGAATGTAGCATAACTAGCGCCCTCTATGAAATATCCAAAAACTAATTAGACCAGCGAGTTGGCGTCCTTAAAAACCAAGGAATACCAAATTTTATAAAAATATTTCGAACGGTTAGGAAAAAAAAAATTTTTTGTCGTACTATGACCCCCTTTACCTACGGGAGGTCTCTCTGAAACACCATGTATATTAAATATACTACGGGTGTTGCAAAATGTTGTTCAGATAATTCTAGAACAGATTCTACATCCAAAAATGTGAAAAACCTCCTACGTCCGCAAATGCTTCGTTTTCGAAATAGAGGGTGTCAAAAAAATAAAAAATAAATGTTTTTTATTGATAATTTCTAAATTTTTCATTGAAAATCGTTTAAATTTGGGTCAATACATTTATGATACGTAGGTTATAATTGCTCCATAGTGGCAGCGCATGTTATTTTTCAGTGACAGTCACCAACTATGTTTTTTTTAGTAGATAAGTAACGATTTCATAGATAGAATAGCATAATTTTTAAAAATCTTCAATAGCTCGAAAACCGCTTGCTAAACGACAAATGTGCTTTAAATTTTGCTCTAAAATAAATGAGGTTCCTAAAAATAAATTAAAAACCAGTGGCGCTGATTTTCTGATCACCCTAATGGGTGTGAAATTCAATCGACTATACCAAATTACAATCTACGTATCATAAATGTATTAGCCCAAATTTAAACGATTTCCAATAAAAAATTTAGAAATTATCAATAAAAACATATTTTTTTATATTTTATTTTGACACTCTCTATTTCGAAAACGAAGCATTTGCGGACCTACGTTTATAGGAATTTTTTCGTATTTTTGAATGTAGAATCTGCTCTATAAATCTCTGAGCAACATTTTGTAACACCCTGTAGGTATATGCAAAAAGTCGATTTTTTAAAAAATTAATAAAAACCCATGTATTCAATTCAGATTACGTATTCAAAAATTCGTTAACAATATTCTTTTAGCGTTCTTTGGTTTTTAATTTACTTTGTCCGTAAATTCGCGAAAACCCAAATTGCTGCTCGACATTTTCACCGTTCTGTCAGCCATTTGTTGCTCTGGAAGTATGCAAATAAATTTATTTCGATTTAATAACAAAACTTATTGCGGGAAAATTTGGTTGGGCGCATACTGATAAGAGTTGACGCAAATAGCAATTATAAACGGCAATAATTGTTATAATGTAGTAATTCCTTTCTATTAAATTTTGGGTTTAGCGCCGCATCTGTCATTTTATTGTATTTACCTTAATTACCAAAATTTAATTATTTCCTAGCATATTTATAGCCTTTATCGTAACGCATTTTTGCTTAATTAACATTTTATGCCGTGTTCGGCCCAGCCATGATACGCGAAATAAAACATTTATTCGACCTAATCGAAAACACAACGATATCTGTCAACTTTGGCGCATAATTTTATATTGAATTTTTTGAATCATGTTGGGCCATCTGTCTTGGATTCAGATAATAATTTAGAAATAGTATGTCATTATCTTTAATCGAGCTTAATACTTGTCAACCTAATTGAATGCCTGGCTTTATAAATGGATTTAATTATGATAAATTCACAATAAAAATAGATTAGCGACAGATAAGCGGAATCAATTATTACACTTTTATTAATTTTGATTTCTGATAGAACAACATATTTGTTTTATATTAATTAAAAACTATTTGCTCTTCCCACCGCGTTTCTGTCACAAACGCCGTATTTCTACCGATATTCGCGGCAAAGACAAGCACCGTACAAATTCTAATAAAACGGCATCTGATTGTAACTGAAATTTAATCGCTTCAAATAACATAAATTAGACTCTTTCTGCATTTAAATATTATTATCTATTCGGTTGATGAAGTTATAAGATTTCGTTTAGAAGAAGAAGAAGAAGAGGAAAAGGAAGAAGAAGAACTCGATAATTTAATTGACGTTACTGTGGAACCTATCGTTATCAATCTAGGAGACGAAGATAATTCATCAGAATATTCAGAGGATGGATTTTAATATACCTACTTTTTTATTTTCTTTATTGTACATTTATACAACACTACATTTACTCACCATAATTTGAATTTTCAAAATACATATATTTTTCTGTGGAATAAAAGTCTATTCATTAAATTTAAATAAAAATTTTGATAATAATATTGAACAATTTTATTTGAATTACTAAAAACCCTCTTAACCCGGTTATGATGCTTAAAGTAGCCTCATGTTTTGAAATGCTGTTTTTATATTGTTTACTTATAAGAGAAATGGACCGAGAAATTGAAGCGGCATAGACAAAGACGGATTGTCGGGGATTAAGTTTTAGCTACCTGCTACAATTTAGTACAGTCCGATCGCACAAAGTTTTTTTAAAAGTACACCTCATCCTATACCGATAATACATAATATAAAAATATTGAATATAAGCACCAGTACTACATTTATTTACGATTTGCATACATAATGAGCTTTTATTACTCTCTTTCATTTCTAAACAGACTATAGACTATTTATTTGATTAAAAAAATTATCTTACGCAATTATCTAAGGCGTCCTGAAAATACCAGACACAACTAGTAGAAATTTATATCGAGCTCATAACACACATTTTGAGAATGTTCATTGTATTTCAGTCGTTGACTGACGTTTCGTTAATTTAACAACTGGTACTTAGTGATAAAATAAAAGAAAGTAATACACAGATTTTGTAGAATGTTACTGAATTTTTTATGTGGACAGATATGAACGTTTACTAAGTTCAGCTTCTTGTCCATTTTCCTAATCTTTCTTATTTATTTCTGTTCTAAAATTATAAAGAATCAAACCTACTATTTCCAATTACCACGATCAATATTAAATGTTTGTAGTTCATTATTAAATTACGTTTTGTCTAATCATTTTCATTTTAATTTCCATGGAACTAAAAGTACAGCCGATATATGTTAAATATTTTAAAATTGAACTTAATTTGAACTTTGTATTATCAGATAATTACCAATTAATTTCATTTTTGGTAATTCCTGGAGCTTTTTAGATTATATTATCTACTAATTAATTGGAAAGTAAATATTTGAAGTCAGTAGGAATTTTCCTTTAATTTCTCTAATATCATGTTTTTCAGTTCCAAATTCATTTCTGTGTACTTATTATCCTTCGGTTTACCTAAATGTACGTATAGGTATACATAAGCATAACATTTGTGTTTCTGTTAATGATTAATTATATAATCAAATAATGAACAAACTCTCATAAGTAATCTAATACACTCAAAGTTACATAATTATTAACATTGCATTTATTATTTCAATTATCGTTATTAGGACTACTGAAAAGCTCGAATTTTAGTTTCTGTGTTATTTAATATCCATTTTATTGGAACAAACACCTTTTTTTGGCTTTTTGCTTATTGGTTCAAGAGCTCCTTTTAAATTTTTTTTATGTAACATTAGCTGGGTTTTTTATGCAATGTTATCTGGACTTTTTTATGCCACAGATGATTTTATTGGTACTAATATTTTTTTAATGAAACAATTAATATCAAACATCTTTATGGAATATAATCCAGACTTCTTTTTAACGCTACAGTTAGCGTTCGTGTTTTACTAATGGTTTTAAAAGCTCTTTTAGATATTTTATATTAAAATGAAGAATCAGACGACTGAATAACTTGAATACTATATTGGCCTTTCATTGTCAAGTTGAGAGACTTATTCTATTCGAACTATTTATTTGAACCTTTTGTATTAGTCAAATTTAATAATACCCCTTTGCATTATTTTGTTATTAATCTATTTTTTATATTTTGCTACCAATACAATTCAGTGCTACAGTACAGTTCAGTCTTTATACATATATTATCTATATTTATATTTAAGAATTCTCTGTTCAATTTATTTTCTCTAACTAATGAGGTTTTCTAGGTTTCCCTCATCCTTGCACTAAATAGTGGGAAAGAAAGAAAAAAAAAAGCGACGCAGGCAAAAATTTTTAAATTTTCAAAGTCAAACGACTAAATGCATCTGGAAATTTTTAGTTGCATTTACAATATTATAGAAAAACTGATGTTCACGAGCAGGATTTTCATTCAGATTTTATAAAAAATAATACGCAACTAATAATAAATAGGAATTAATTTCCACGTCGTTTTTTGTTATGGAGATCTTCGCTAATAGCCGTACTATAATAGTTCTGATATTAATAATAATATCAGAACTTTTAAAATTGTATTTACAATAAAATTAAGTAATAGAAAAAAAATAAAGTGATATATTTACCAAATAATTAACAAAATTGTTCCTACATGGTTTATGAATATTAAAGAATATGAAAAAATATAAAAACAAATTTACATAAGGTAGCCAGCCAACTTATCTATTTACATATAAAACAACGCTGCCAGCTTTTCATTTGCCTCCACAAAATATTTTAAAAACATAGTGAATGTTTTATTCGCCCGTCTTTTAGATTTGCAAATTTACTTATAATGTCTACAACATTGAGGATCGGCACTAATAGTTCTTTTTCTATTTCTACCGAGAAGCTTGTGGCAGGAGTTGTTAAAAATGGGCAAAACAATTTGTATGTTTCCGAAAATACCATTTTCAATTCCTTGTATAATATTTCTATCGTTTTTTGAACTTCTAAATTACGAAATTGTTCGTCTCTGTACAAAATATTAAGTTCGTTTTTTAACCTATCTATTTCAAAAACGCTTGTATACATTTGTAAAAAAATTCAAACAATTTTTCGGGAAATTTGCTTGCATATTTGGGAAACTTTGAGGAATCTATTGAAGCAAAAAACATTAAATCATGTACTTAAATTCCCAAAACGAGTAGGTACCTAATTATGGGGAAATATATTTCGAAAATATTTCTAATTCGTCGCAACTTTTGCCCCGTTTACTTGGTAGTCCCAGTAATATTTTACGCACAATTAAAAATATTTTTAAATTTTTCTTCGTTTCTTAATTCAGAAATTCGTTGAGTAGTGATTTTAATTAGTGTAGAGCAGTAGTTTACGTCATTACGTCTTGAAAAAGGTGTTTCAAGAGATAAAACATTATTGTGAGATAGTTTCATTATTAACTACCTATGTAGGTATTTGATGATATAATAAGTACCTATCTATTAAATTACGTTAAATTTAGTCCTACTTTGTTTTGTTGTAAGGAAGTTGTTTTTTATTTACTTCAAATTATTAATACCTGCCTTGTCCTTATCCTTAAAGTCTTTATACTATCCCTCACACTACCCGCGTACTGTGTGACGCGTACACTAACCGCGAACTCAAAATTATTGAGTACATTTTCACTCTATATTGAGCATTTTGATAATTTTACTAATTTGCGATGATATTTGAACTAAAACAGAGTACTTTCACTCAAATATATGTATAGGTACGTTAAATAAATTCTGCAGATAAACTCGTATTTGGTATACTTGCAGCTGGTTGTGGCAGCTTAGTAGTTTATGATTTTAATACAATGATATTTAAATTAAAATTTAAAGAGAATATACAGGGTGATTCAAAAAACCGCTGACAGACTTCTAGGGTAGATAATACATACAAAATTAAGACGAAAAGTCTTAATAAATATAGGGTCGCAAATGCCTCCTTAACGAAATACAGGGCGTCAAAGTTTCTGTAAAATTAAACATTGTCTGCAATCATTCCAAAATGCCTGAACATTTCTATTTCAAATTTGCTATGCGTGGTTAGCACCTTAAGACCAATGTTTGCTGTGCTGCTCAAAATTTTATGAGCAGCAGTGTCGTAGAGACGGGGTCAACGTGACCCTTTTTTTAAAATATTTTCTACGCCACTGCTATTTTTGTCAAATTTGTACTATTTTCGTGTAAAGTGTTCAATTGTCTATCGAATTGATCTCTTGCAAAATTTGGATTAAAGTAACCATTTTTAAGAGAAACACCTTTGTAGAAAATTTGTGAATCAAATTTTATTTTCATTCATTTTAGTTTCGCATAGTAGGCGTGTGCTATTCAAAATAAAATTAAACATCGCCTGTCACTAATGTCAATGTGTACAAGTGAGTTAAGCTTCTTTTTGTCATTTTTACGCTTTAATTTTATAGAAACTTTGACGCCCTGTATCTCGTTAAGGAGGCATTTGCGACTCCATGTTTATTAAGACTTTTCGTCTTAATTTTTCATGTATTACCCTAGACTTCTGTCAGCGGTTTTTTGAATTACCCTGTATAGTTCATTATATTTATGGACACAGCGCATTCCTTACAGCCAACCCAACTGTCGCATGTCACAAATGTTTTCTAAGGTATGGCTCCCATATAGGTATATGCACCCAGAAGTATTTTCAATACTAACGAGCGTTCAAATAAAAACGTGGTCAAGTTGGTTCTGAAAGTTTGGACGTAGGGCGTAGCGTATAACAAATGAACTTAAACGTCATCTGTCAAAGCGCTATATCGCCGCTATCAATTTGAATATTTTCGTTTTAAAAAGCGTTTAAAATGGTGTTTTCTCAAGAACAAAAAGTGTTTATCATAGAGTCCTACTTTAGAAATGGACGCAAGATTGATGGAATATGGAAGTATTCTATTGAGATATGTTTCATAGAATTTCAAAATCAATTTCCCGGCGTTGTTGAGTACAAAATTTTTCAAAGTGCAGTTCAGCATTGTGTTAATGTTTTTCGTGAAACGGGCTGTGTAACAAGAAAAGAAGGAAGCGGCCGACCTAAAAAGCGGACTGAAGAATTAATAGAAAATGTCCAACAAATAATGGAAAATGCGCCAAGAACTTCTGTACGTGTTTTATCACAAATGGTTGGAGTATCAGTCGGTACCTGCCACACAGTGTTAAAAAAAGATTGCGTTTGTTCTCCTATCGTTTAACTTGTCAGCAAGAACTTCATGAAGTTGATTTTCCGCGACGGGCTGTATTTTGTGAATGGTTTTTAAACAACTACGGTGAACTTCATAATATCACCTTTTTTTCTGATGAAGCCTGGTTTCATTTAAGTGGTTACGTAAACTCACAGAATATGAGAATGTCGTCTTCTGAAAAACCAGATAACTTTTTTGTCGAGGGCCCTCTACACGCTCAAAAAATTAGAGTTTGGTGTGCTCTCAATCGAAGGAGGATTTATGGACCTATTTTTTTTAATGGTACTCTTACTGCGCAAAGGTATAGAGAAGAAATTATCGCTCCTGTTGTTAACCAGCTGGAAGAAAACGAAATTACAAACTTTTACTTTCAACAAGATGGCGCAAGGGCACATACGGCAGGCGAGACGATGAATATGTTGAGGGAAGTTTTCCAAAATCGACTAATAAGTCTCAATGCTGAACATGAATTTCCACCGAGGTCATGTGATATTACGCCGTGTGATTTCTTTTTGTGGCCTTACCTTAAAAACACTATTTTTGAACTGCCTATTCCTGATTTAAACCATCTGCAGGCTCGACTTATAGACAAGATTCGTGAAATTAACAATAACCCGAGCATCTTAGAAAATGTCTTTAATTCTTTGACGAACAGGTGTGAAAAGTGCTTGGAACAAGGAGGGGGACACTTTCAGCAGCTGCTAATTTATTGTTATAACAAGGAGGGGGAACTTTCCGCAGCTCCTTTAATTGTTTGTTATTGTTACCACGATTATTCTTTAAAATAAAGTTATATAGTCATTAACGTTATTGAAACTGACGGCTGCTATACAGCTCGTTGAGAAATGAGGTTAAGTTGGTCGCTATAAGCTACTCCCTACGTCCAATGTGTCAGAGCCAACTTCGACCACGTTTTTATTTGAACGCTCGTTATAAAGAAGTAATTTCAGAATAATATTTTGGAGAATACGTGCCATTACTGGTAAAAAACTGGTTACTCACTAACTGGCTAAATACTTTCAAATGATTTGAAGTTAAATAAAAAATGTCAAATTTAATTCTTTTAAGGATTATGTACGTAATTCGGATCGTAAATCTCTGTTCAAGGTCACGGAAGAGATGAAAGCGTCGACGCAGCGGAACTGCCGATGCCGGTGGAAATTCGCGTTTCCGTAAACTAAAACAAATCGGATTTTTGAAAGTATAATAGGCCACCGACAAACAGCCCCGGGCGTCCAGGTAGGGGCACATTAGCGAGGCTAATAGCGGCAATTAAAGTAATTTATCGGAGAGCACTCGCCGTCGACATACGCAAATTGAAGGGGTCGGTCGGGGTTGAACAGCCGCCCCACCGACTCAACCCATGCGGTTTGCCGGGATTTTCTGCGCCTAATTTATACCCTAAATGCCACATGTGTTATTTGCTTCAGCGATATGTCACATGCTGGCCGAGTTTTATTGCGGGGCCGCGATGTTTGTTTTATAAATTTGCGACCCCCGTTGATGTTATTCGGCGGCGATTCTTCCGCTTGATGTTAATGCTTTTTATGGGATTACGACTTAACAGGCGCGTCCTCCCGCTTTATGAGGTGGCACTTGGCACAACTGGTGATCGTTTGGGTGTCGAAGGTGAAGATTGAGTGTCGATATCCCTAAGATAAAGCTTATTACCGATGACGTTCCTGTTGGAATGTTGCGGAAATACCGGAAAGGACTTTGTAAATGCAGACTGAAAGGAAATACAGTGTTTTTAACCACTTTTGATGAAAGAAAATGCCGGCACTCTTAGAACTGACTGATAAGTAAGGCTGTGAGAACTGAGCCGCGGGACATAGGCGTACGCATTATTTATTGAAAAGCAACACATTAAAGTGTCTACAATACACCACAATAAATAGTCCGGTCAAAATAGACATTTCAAATAACGAAAATTCCGACAGAGCTAAATTTTAGTGCAGACCATGGGTCCACTATTAGAAATAAAGTGTCAAAAGTTCGATCCCATGTGTGCTAAAAAAGTTATTCGGGGTCAAAGGTCAAAATTTGAGGTTTTTTGTTTTTTTTTCGAAAACTTTAAGTTTTATCAAAAAAGTAGCCCTGATAAGAATTATAGATCTTAAAATTATCTACAAAAATGGTCCTTATACTTTTTTTTCTAAAAATCACCATTTCTGAGATATCGCAATTCTAATAGTTGAAGGAGTCACGTTCTATATGATATGCACATATTTCCACACCACCTGTGAGGTAGTGTACTTTGGCACTTTTTTTTAACGTTATTTCCCCAGCACGCCTACTCCACGAACTGTTATGGCGGAATTTTCAGGGACAATACTCTTTTAACTACATGATGATTATTGATATTGGTTATTGACTTCAACTGTATTTCTGATTTCTTTTGATATTTTAATCTGATTCATACTCTTCAAAATCGGCTTCAACAGTCATGTCTTCTTCGATTTCTTCTTATTGCTTATTGCTTATTGCTATTCATAAATTGTTCAAATGAAGATGAATCAGCTGTCTCTTCGTCGAAATCACATGAATCTTCGTCTATTCTATTCAATTGGACATTTGAGCAAGACTGGCTTTGGCAGTTAACACGCTGGAGAACACAGTAACCCTACTCTTCTACAGCCACATTTAGCACTACAACCTTTTTTGCAATTGCAAAAAATAGTGTTTAGGAGTTTTTCCGGAGCAGGTGGGAGTAAAATTTGAATCGGTTCCAAAAGTATTATCTGTTAATTTCCAACCCCAGTCTTCTGGGTTCTGTTGAATGTCTAGCCATGTCTGAACTTGATATAACAAGTGTTGATTAGCAGAAGCCGATGTTGGAGGATGACAAAATAGTTGTACTTATTTCTTGTTTCGTGTATTTTTTACAAAAGTTTTTACAATAGAGTAGTCAGATGTTATTCAAGGCCAAGCGGGTAGAGGGGATTGACTAAGGGACTAAGTTTCTTTTGAGTGTATATTCTCAGAATAGTATAGTTTATACATATAAGAGACACAAATAGGCATTTTTACTTGTATTAAGTGCCTGACTATGTATATACGTGGCATATATGTGTATATTATGTAGAACGTGACTCCTTCAACTATTAGATTCGCGATATCTCAGGAATGGTGATTCTTAGAAAAAGAAGTATAACGACCATTTTTGTAGATAATTTTAAGATCTATAATTTTTATCAGGGTTACTTTTTTGCTATAACTTACCGTTTTCGAAAAAAATCCAAAAAACCTCAAATTTTGAACTTTGACCCCGAATAACTTTTTTAGCACACATGGGATCAATGGGGACTTTTGACACTTTATTTCTAATGGTGTACCCCAGGTCTCCAACAAATTTAGCTCTGTCGGAATTTTCGTTATTTGACCGCTATTTTTATGATTAATTTGACTGGACTAAAACACCAACGGGTAGGAATTAATTATGCATCATCCGCACGATAACAAAGGCAATAGTATACTAACGTGACATTAACGTGAAAAGCATTCTGAGGCAGCTGCTCACGTATGTCTCGGTTGACCCACTTGGTACGCCATTAAATTGTGGCTCTCTCTGACAGCCCTACTGATAAAGATTTTAGGGAAAAAAATTCGGGAAAAACTAAAAGTGCTTTCTTCTATAGGATTTTTGTATGAGCCGAAGACCATAACTCAGGAGTTGAACGATGAATATGCGTAATTCTTTATTTGTCTTGATTGTTATGGTCATGGAAAAGTTTCTGAAAAATAAAATTCGGAAAAAATGCAAAAATCATTATTTTTATATGCACTTTCAATAGTAACTGACGATAGAGACGACATATTTGGTTAATTCTTTTTTTGTTTCGTTCGTTATGCTCCCGGGATGGAAATAATTCGATTGAAGGTTTTTCAATTGAAAAAAAAAATCTGGAAGATCTGGAGAAAAATCTGGAAAAACTCATTCCAGTCTAAGGCATGTAAAATTTCTCGCTGGCGTACTTATGAATGAACTCCTCCACAAATTAAATTATCCATGTCCACAATCGTTAATAGATACAATGATCACTAAGGAATACATGTTATTTTTTTTATACTGATGCAGACATTTTTCTTCTCAGTGTAGCTAAGTGAAAAGAAATGTAGTTATAAAAATGTTTAAATTTATTACCGATGTTGCAAAATTGACGAAATAAAGGCAAAACAATCAAGTTTTTAGGATAATTTTTAAAAAATATTATAATTGCTCCGAGTGCATTCTAATTTTGGTAAAAAAACTTATAGTATAATAAAACAACGCACCAAATTTCATTAAAATCGATTTCATAGTTTTTGCAAAATAATTTTTTGAAAAAAATTTTCGAATTTTCAAAATATTGCACAGCCTCAAATAGAGCTTCTATATCATCTAGATACTTGAAAATGTTTCCACATAGAAAAGACCGCTCAACATTTCAAATGGTTTTTAATAAATAATTTCCAAATAAAAAAAAATTTGTTTAAACAAGAATTATTTAAATAATTGTAATAATTATAACTAAATACATTCATATTCAGTGTTGAAATATATACGTAAAAAAATTTATTCATTGAAAAAATGCAATAGCATAGGTTAAAATATACAGTATATTTAATGCATAAATAATAAACTTTGTTTATAAAAAAAATATGTGCAAATTAGACAGTTGGCATTACTATATTCAAATTCCTTGGCTCGCGAGACATCGGATTAAAAAAAAGATCGAAATTAGTCCATTAGAAGCCGAGATAATGCAATTTTTTTCCTACCTTCGCATTTTGAACTTCCGAATTAAGTTTCGGAGCGAAAGCCCCCTCCCCCACTTTTCGTGTTTTGAGTCACTTTTCGCGAGTGCGAGTGACAGACAGCTTTCCCGCTGATTTACCTATGTTGCCGATAACTTATGGATATGAACATTTTTTTCACCTTAGAACTCGGAAAAACGAAGTCATTGGATCAAAGATTATTGCTAAATTGTTTATAAATTAACGGTAAATGCCGATAAACTTTGACCGCTTATATCTTGAGAATCAATAAACGGAATTTAACCTTTTTTTTAAAGAAGCGTCTTTCCGAGTACTTTAAAATTATAATTTCTGAAAAAAACTAAATTGCAAATTGATAAATGTAATCTAATTGTTTAAAAATAAAAAAAAGAGTGATAATTTTAAAAATTTTCTGTGGCCGTTTTAATCAACTGATTTGAATTTTTCAAAAACCATTCCGGTCTATGTGAAAAAAATTTTCGAGTATCTGAATGTTTTATTTGAGGCTGTACAACATTACGAAAATTCGAAAATTCAACTTCTTCATTAAAATCATTAATTTTGTTATAAGACTTGAAAGGTGACAACAATTCTCATTTTTTCTCAAAAATTTCGTTATATTAAATTTCATATGGTTGGAAAGTGAATAAAAAAATCTATCGAAACGTGTAAAAAAAAATATACGATTCCATTTAAAAAAATATGGATGACATCACATTCACAATATGACAAAAACAATTTTCTTGTTAAAATACAAAAAAAAATTGTTGCAACACTAGTAAATATATTAAAAACGTAAAGTTTTTTCTACCTGCGATTTTTTCATAATAAGTACTGTTCACATATTTGTTTTTCGATATGAATATGGCGAAATATGCATAATTTTAAGATACGTTAAAATCTAAATACTTTTTAAACGAATCGAAGAATCCGTTGCCTGTTTCAGAGACGCGTCATCATACCTAAACTTTCTTAAATAGCTGTTTTGCAAGAAACATAAAACAAGTCGAGTATAATACCCCGGATAATGGCTCCGGAACGTGGAATTCCGGCTGTAAATCAGGCAGGAGCGATCATCGGAATGTTTTAAAGCCCTCCTGTGATTTGGCCGATTGCTTTCTGATATATGGCGATATGCGAGCGCCCGATGCTTATAAATTGCCGGCATTAGAGCGCTCAATCGGACTTGAGAGACAATTTCGGAAAGTAATCTCGGAAAAAGTAAAATTAGATGTTTGTGCGACTCCCCAGCTATCTGTTCAAATCGGGGATTGGGTAAATTTACGAACTAATCGATCTGAGAACATTAGTACATTCCTAACAATTAAATCACAGAATTATTTATAGAAAGTTCTTATACACCATATCTCGTAGAAATCTAAAACACGATCCTAATACGTTAAGTTTATAGTTCATCAAGTTACCTTTGAATAGAGATTATCTTGACAACACGTGTCAAAAATACATTTTCTCGCAAAAATGGCACGTATAAGTGATAAAAATTTTGTCCAAGCACAAAGATTAAATAATGTTCCATGTTCTCGAACATGTTTTATGATATATCTGATCATTTCGACTCTTTATTTAACCCTTAAAAACTACCCCTATTTTTTTAAAATATTTTGAATGATTAAATCGTGCAATTATTTAAAATAAAAGTTACCTTATAGCTAATAAAATAATTTTTCCATTTCAACCCCTAAAAACCACCTCTGTATTGACAAAAATGATAAAAAATTACTTTTTAAAAGCTTGGAATGCTTGAACGGTGCAATTATTTAAAATAAAAATTCCCTCATTGCTTATGAAAGAATTTGTATCTCATAACACTTTTCAACCCTTATAAATCACCCCTGTGCTAAAAAAAATGATAAAAAATTACGTTTTAAATCTTGGAATGCTATGGATTTGTGCAATAATTTAAAATAAAAATTCCCTTATATTGTTTATGATAGAATATTTTACTTTTGCCATTTTCAACTCTTATAAACTACCCTTTCACCAATATTAATGTAAAATACTTTTATTATAATCGATTTTTAAATATAATCAATCATAAACAAAATTGCTACGCTGCATATAAATAATCACACTATTTTTTTTTTACTTAATAATAACTTGCACTTAATAACATAAAAATGAGAAAGCCTATTTTGCTCCGAAAAAATGTCATTGGTTTTTTTTCCATAACTCGGTTAATTTTGAAGCTATAGTATCCTACAATAAAGCATTTTAAAGATAATTTCAAGAGCTGTAAGATCGTTTGCATATAAAACCTTTCAAGTCCTTCGTTTTTTAAAGGGAAAGGATCGAAGGGCTCGAGACAGGTCGTTTTTTCACTAAAATATTTTTTTTTATGCTGTAGGAATAAAAAAGCAAAATATTTGTTGAAAAAAAACCTCCATTTTTGTTGTCTATCATTTTTTACGTATATTTCATAATTTCAGAGTTATATAAATAAGGCATTTTTTTTGAATAATGAAAAATACGTTTTCAACTTTTACCGTATATTATTAAAAAAATACGCATTCTAAACTAACTTCAGGATCTTATGAAAAACACTAAAACAAAACTAATTGTAAAGGGTCCACCATTAATTTTAATTCTGATGGAAATGGTACAGCGTTTATTGCTCATTTTTCCTTAAAAAATATTAGCAAACCATCTGTTTTTGAAGATAACTCCTTCAATTTTGCTCTAATATAAGTACTCATTTTGAAGGTCTTTTTGAGTACTACAAAAAACTCCAGGAGCGTTGTACACGTAAAATTAATCCTTTTTCCGTTATTTGACGTTGAATACATCGATTCGAGTATTCTCCTCAAAACAAGTCCCCTTCCACTAACCATATTTCGCTTTGTATAGGAGTACAACACTTTTTAAAATACGATTTTCTTTCTTTATTTATAAGCTACATTTTTGTTCATTATACTTTTTTAATAAAATGCGTAGTTTTTGAGTTATTCGAAAAAATACTTTAAAAAAGTGTTTTTTTACACACAAATTTCCAAGTTTTCAATCGTGAATAACTAAAAAACTATTGATTTCTCTAAAAAATTCTTCGAATATTTTTTGCTCGAAATTTGATTCTCTATCGATTTCCAGCGTTATATTTGAAAAAAAATTCCACCCCCGAGAAGGGGTGTCATTGGAGTCAACCCCCAGCAGGGTGGAAGCGTCAATCGGCGCCATGTCACTAATGTTCATTGACCTTTTCTCTAACTATCTGCCAAATTTCAAGTCGATCGGTTCAGTTTCAAAGAATTCGGAAGTGAAAAGCTTCAATGACTGTATGTATATAAAATTTTCAGCGTTTTTGGTATGGTCAGAAGTCTTTCCCACTTGATTTTGTTCAAAACGCACCGCGCGAGTAATTGACAGGCTTTTCCACCTGTACTCAGTCCTGGTCGGAGTTGCTACGTTTGATCAGTGGACCTTTGGTTTGATGACAATCAAATAGGAGTGTCCATAAGTGACTTAGATTAGAATGTGTAATTCCTTGGGAATGTTAGAGAATGTTCCAATACAGGACATTCAATAGACTTAAGTGGTACTAGAACTCTATCGACGGATAGAAGATTTTGAGAAAAGACTCTACACAGAAATAATAGAAATTCAGAAAAATAATCCAGACAATATCAACCGAAAAGAAGACATAATTACATACCTAAGATTTCCAAACAATGCATTTTTATCTACTTTGAACTATGATGCTTTTGTATTTTCTGTAAAAAACTAATAATAAAGTTAAATCAAATCGATATCTTCCACCTTGTGCTATTTTCAAAATAAGTATCCAAAGTTCGATATCTCGAAAACGGTTAAGTTTAGGTACATGATGAGTAGGGTAAGTTGGAGAGTTGAAAATTTTCCCCCCACCACTTTTCCTCCCCCCACCACTTTCCCCGCCCACAAACCGGTTTTCAATCAACTAGAGTCGGGGGAGGTCCACGCTAACCAATAATAGGTTGGAGAGTTGAAAATTTA
>NW_019417167.1:121324-122807 GCF_000390285.2 Anoplophora glabripennis | reverse complement strand
TTTTTAACACACACGCCACTGGTTAAGAGTTCCCTAGTAAACAAAGAACTATCTTCATTCTTGTTTAATAGTAGGATGTCTCTGGTTGTGGAAAATCAAAACAATTCCTTTGCAATGCATAGGGAATTACTTGTCTAGTTATTCTGAGGTCTTTGGTATACAGCATCTACTTTAAGTTTCCTGAGGCAACGCTCCACATAATTCTTATTTATCACATTATTTCCAGAATAAACTTGATTTTAAATTGATAAATCATCATTACATGGGCATTACCAACTGAAATAAGATAAATTATCTAAAGCTATTTTTCGGAAGCACAATTTACCGTAATTTCTTCATAGTTTATTCTCTTTATATTTTCTTATAACAATGTCTAATACTGAATAAGAATAATTGCAGAATTTAATTTTATATAACAATAAATGATTTCTAGATCCCTTCATTCGTATACAAGTAATATTCTTTTTTATAGAGATAATAAATGATTAACATTTATATTTGCTTATTTTTTAAATATGTAGTAGCTTATATACAAGTTTTAAAAACTTCAGTAACATTCGGAAAATTGTTATATTAGTTACTATCTATTTAGTATTTATAATGAACAAAAGAAAAAGTTCATATATTTACAATATGTGTATTCATGGTTGCATCATTCATTAACGGTCAGCGACATCTCCCGAGTGTATTCCAGAAGTTAAAAATCAAAGTTAACGACTTCGCTTTGAGCGGTTTTTTGTTCCTTTTTGAATTATTCAAAATAGATAATAATAGCCGAGAGCCAGCCGTCAGTCTACTTGTGCGCCTCAAGGGGACAAGATGATGAACCGCCAGTGAAGAAGGGAATTGAAGGAATATAACTATATCTTAAGCCAGTGTTGTGTATTCTCATATTATTCCTAAACCTCGGTAAGTACATTTTTAATGTGCAACTTGTGCAACAAATTACCAATTTTTTCTGTAAATGGTAACCGAGTTTTCAAAATATAAATAAGTAATAATATTAAACAAAAGCATAAGGATATATATATATACTTTCAAAATTTAAAACTTACTGTGTTTAGAAGAAACTGCAATATTCCTTAAAAGGTAAAAATGGATTTTCTTCAAATAACAGCTGCAAAGTGTACTCCACTATTCCCCATTATTAAACTCTAGAGTCTAGAGTATACATCATTATATTATTATTTTTAGTTTTAAAATTTTAATACTTATATAAGTATATTTGTCTAAAATATATTTAAATCACATTTTTTAAGAGCAAAACTTATTTAAAGTAAGTTTAATAAAATATTATCTTTTTATTTTAATTTATATCGAATTTTTCAATTAATTTTAATCAAAAGTAAAGGAAATTCGCGATTATTCGTATCGACGTATCGTTTTACCACCTTTCAATATCAGACAAAAACCACATGTCTACGAGTATAACTATTAAAATTGAACACATCAGTTAATATTTTTTAATATATATATATATATA
>NW_019417167.1:38174-121293 GCF_000390285.2 Anoplophora glabripennis | reverse complement strand
ATATATATACCTATTCAAATTCGTAAAAATTTACATGCAGGATGTTCAATTTCACAAGAAAAGCCATTTTGTTCCGTTTGTAATGCAAATAATTATATACGAATGAAAATAACGTAAATAACAAAATAGCAACAACAAAAGGGCAACAATTTAAAATTCAGATTTACTCGCTTTAAGATCTGTGGAGATAAGCGATCAATGTTAAGCATCGGAATATACAACAACATTAATTATTACAATAATTGCATTTTACAATTTCATATAATTGGTCAAAAGAACCCGATTATAAATGACTTTAAGTAAACAAAATACTTATAACTACAGTAGATATAGTAATAGCAAAATTAATTTTTATAGCTCACTAAAATTATATCCTATAAAAGTAATGTGGGATAAAGACTTTAATAGTCAAACTGTATCAATCTATTTAAACACCCTTTCTGACACGTTATTATTAGGCTATGCTAATCTATTATAACTTTCTTACTATTAGAGGTACCTCCAAACCATATATCATTTACAAAACCGTTTTACTCAAACATGGCATCATATACAGGGTGGTCAATGAGTTTGCTTCGCCACACCATTCGAGAACACCCTATGCAAGATTCAGTAACGTCATACAATCACTTACCTTAAAAAATTTATTTGTATTCGTTTCTAGAGCCAAAACACAGTACCAGTTATGCAATCTCTATACAAATGTTATAAATGAAAAATAATCCAAACGTGTTTTCCAGGAAACACGGGTTTTCAAAGAGACGACCTTGCCCGTTCGTGAACAAGAGGTCATCGCAGATAAATTGTTATTTATCATTTTATTCAATTGACTGACACTATTGGCGAAACAGAGATTCGATTAATAACAGACTTGTGTAATGTACGACATATAACTTGTTACAGACCCTGAAGAATGGTGACCCTCCCAGTTTTTTTCGTGTTGTCTGTGGCGGTGATATCCAGGGTTCAAGCTGCAGTCACGTGAGTATTTTAAAAATCTTCCTTTATGGTCTACATTCTTAACAGAAACCTAAGAGTGAACATATGGACAGGTTAAGAAAACTTGTATGCAGCCAAAACTAGTCCGTCCAAATTTCATTTTTTTAATACTAATTATTAAATTAAAACAGAGAAGTAATTAAAAAAGTTTGAAGTGACAAAGGAAAGTAATTTAATGGGCGCCAAATCCAAATGCAATTACAATAATCAGAAACAGATGTGGTTGTAAACACTGCATATAAACAGTGCGAACCAATAATTGTACATTTTAAATCCGTTTGGAAAGTCTTGCGCAGTTTTAATGTAAAGTTTTACTTCTAAGTCAACTGTCCCTCTACGTGTCCCAGATGGTATAGGTATCTTTTTTTTTTAATTGCGCACGAGATTTGAGCAAACCTGCTTGTTGGAAAAAGCTTTCTATTGAATGACCGGTAGTTTTCGAGATAATTTAAAATGAACTTTAAAATAATTGTTTACTTATATTTACATACAACAAATATCATTTTCTTATCCGAACATAAAAAGCAGGTACCTAATATAACTTTGGACATTAAGAACCCTTTAATATACTTATACCTATTTTGGCGCCACGGTAAAGAAATATTTAATGGAATATCTACTGTTTACTGACCTCTAATGGCTTTTGTTTACACGGGAACAGTCAACTAAATTTTAAGTCACTTGAACCTATTTGAACAGCGCATATGTGGTAAGTAACAAGTTATGGAGCAAGTAAAAATTTAGTACACTGGAATAGAATTTATTCTATTTTTTCGTGCAAGTTGACGACTTGCACCGAACTTTTCCCTCCTGCTGATCCACTTTCGCTCCCAAAGTCGTTTAGGTCTATTTTTCTCTTCATTTATTTCTTCTAATATAATATTTAGGATAATCCGTAGTATACCATTAAATTCTTCTACAAATTGCCTCACGTTCATCTCGTCAGGTTTGCAAATATATAAACTGCACTAGAACTTACCAACAACTAAACTTAGAACTTACCAGTGCGAACAGCACTTGCATAAAAAATGCAGTAACTTAAAATTTAGTTACCACTTACCTACTGTCCCCGTGTAAACAAGCCTTTAAGGCTTGTTTACATAAATGAAGAAATATATGAAGAGAAAAATAGACCTAAACGACTTTGGGAGCGAAAGTGGATCAGCAGGAGGGAAAAGTTCGGCGCAAGTCGTCAACTTGCACGAAAAAATAGAATAAATTCTATTCCAATGTACTAAATTTTTACTTGCCCCATAACTTGTTACTTACCACATATGCGCTGTTCAAATAGGTTCAAGTGACTTAAAATTTAGTTGACTCTTCCCGTGTAAACAAGCCATTACTCTCAAATGATAATATCCACATTTTGCATTTTTTCCGTCAGTTACTTTCATGGATGTAATATTAGATGCTCTGACATGATATAGTAGCTTTCTGTCTGTATTTTGCGGTTTAGAAAAATAATTCAAGCAATATGAATTTTGAGAGCACCGAAAGCAATTAAATAAAATTATCGTATTACAATGAAGTAAAAGTTATTTTTATAAGACGGTTCTTTGACCGTTTCTTCAACTGCGCCTTTCTCATAGACTAAAAATAAAAATTGCTCACATTATTTATACTCTTATCAATCAATGGCATAATAAATAATTGCCGCAAAAGTTCAGAGTATCGACTAAAGGAAAATCCCTGGTAATTTTTCAATTATTTTTTTTCTATTCAAAAACAAAATCCTTTAAATTAATTAACAAATTAAATTCGAAAATTATCCACAAACAACTACGGTTAATATTTAAAAAAACAAACGTAATCGAAACGCCTTAAAAAAAAACTGAAACTACAAAGTAAAATTATCAGTTAAACCAAGTCTTATCATCAGTACATGCATTTCAAGTAATATACAAAAGTCCATGATCTTGCAATTGTTGTACACCTTTTTTTGTAAACGACCCTGGTGCTGACCAGGGTCGTACCCTGAAAAAGGAAGGGAGGCTTTTGATGAAAAAAATCATTAATATATTATATACAGGGTGTTTCTAAAATAGGGTTCCAAACTTCTGCTGCGTTTATAACTCAAGAAAATAAGCCAAAAAGTTCCTATTAACATGTGCCCTAAAACGCACCCTTAGGAAGTTATATGCCCTTAAAAGGGCTCAAACAAAACTTTTTTTTTTTTCAAATAAATTGCAGTTATGAAGGATCCGATCATTTAATAAATAATTTAGGACATAAACTAAGACTATTTAAATTTAGAGTTACACTTACTAATTAAAGAACTAATTACTACTGCAGACAATAGCTAAATGTGAAATAGAAAATAATGGTATTAAAATTTTCAAACTTATTTTCTTCGAAAACCATTGGAAATATCGATTTGGACAAAGATCATATTTTTTACATAAAATTGTTAAGATTCTATAAATCTGTAGAGAAAATTGTAAAAAAAATTGAAATAAAAAAAATTACGGGCCGAAAACCCCCTTCACCAACCTAAATGAGTTATAAACGCATCAGAAGTTTGGAACCCTATTTTAGAAACACCCTGTATATATAAGAGAAAAATTTAACGAAGCTAAGTATGCACTAATTTTTTTTTTCTTTAATTTAGTGATTTCCATTATTCAATTCTTTTCTCTAATACTGTATTGTAAAAATTCATAAAAAAGCTCTAAAATTTTTGTTTTAAAAACTTTTTTGTAATTTCAATAATAAACTCACAATAAGTTGTCAGATTAAGTGACTAACCCTGTACAGGGGGCGATTCAACAGCAAGTGTAAAAAAAATCAGAAGATAAAGAACATGCAAGTTTGCCTTATAAAACCCGTGTCCAATTATTAAATTATTATTAAATTGAAACAAATAATTCAGAAAACATTTTTGTTTATTGTATTTTATTTATGTGATTGCCTTTAAAGCTCCTTAACTCAAAAATGGTGCTGTGGTGAACAAAATGGTCATTTACAATTTTGAAGAATTCAGAATCCTAAATAAAAATCAAACTAGTCTACTAGTACTCACGGGGGAAAAATATAGAACGGTATTTCGTTTTTGATAAAATTGTACGTTTAAAACCTATGTTACATGACCATATAATAAAAAAAGCATGATTGTCCTATCCTCAAAATAATTAATTTATTTTTACTATACAGGGTGTTTTTGAATGGAGTAGCATAAATGATACCAGTGAATCTACATTTCAAAAGAACACGATCTGCAAAAAATCGCCTTAGTAAAATGTTCACCCCTGAAGAGATATGGTCCATCAAAGTTTCCAAAAAAAATTATGAAAATTGGCTGTAATTTGAAAACCGAACGAGGTACAAATAACAAATTTTTTACAGGTTGTTTACTAATACAGATGCGAGTTTTCAACTATTTTTCGAAAATTTTAACCCCTCGAAAGGGGTTGAAATAACCACCCCTCAAGCCATTTTTTGCCATAACTTTTATATTTCGTAAAAACTCGATATCCAAAAATACGCATTAGATAAACTGGTTCTTTTAGAAACTTTTACCTCTCTAGCAATTTTCCTTTAAAACTTTTCGTTTATTAATAAAAAAATAAAATGTATTACCATTCACCTCACACCGTATATGATTGCAATCAATCAAAGAAAAACTAAGTGTGCTGCTGTCATGCCAGTTGTCACAATTAACTCTTCTGTAAGTTGTCACTGTTATCAGCTAAATACTTTTTGGGTGTAAATTAACAAGAATTATGCCAAATTTTACTAATGATGAATATGTGGACATGCTACAAGTGTTTTTTTCTACGATCGTGCAAAATTTACTACTTATTGCACTACCTACTGTGCCAAAAGTTTAACTTTTTTTACAGTAGTACAAAAAAAATATTGATTACAAGTTTAATCTAAGCATATCCATAAGTACCTAACGTCTGACATTGACAATTTGCGCAATTAATTTCCAGTTGTCAGTTAAAATTTTAATATTATGTAAAATACTGTTAAATAAAATTTGAAATAAAAACAATCGTAGAAAAAATGTTGCGTGCAACATGTGCAAAAAGCATATTTGTTGCACTTAACATGATTGCAGCTCTCAACTTCGTCTCGAGCTGCAAACTTCATGCATCGTACAACAAATACACACTCTTTACAGTAGTTGCACAAATAACTGTTTGAATGTCGCAGAAACTTTTATTAAATAGAAGTACAATGAAAACGAAACTAAGAAATAATTTATTATCAAAAAGAGAAAAAACAAAAAACTTAGTTAAAGGACATTTTCAAAATAATTGCCATTTCTTTCTAAACACAACCTAACACGTTTATCAAAGTTGTTACGGACTCGAGCAAAAATTATGGGATTGTTGCGAATCTCATCAGCCGCCGCGAATATTCTTTCCTGTAGCTCTTCAACACTGTCAACTGGGGTCGCATAAACAATACTTTTTATATGTCCCCAAAAGAAAAAATCCATGGGCGTTAGATCGGGAGAACGTGCAGGCCAAGAGATAGGTGCCTCATTGCCGCGACCTATCCAACGATTCGGGTAATTTAAATTAAGCCACCGCCTAACTACTACAGTGCTGTGAGCAGGAGCCCCGTCATGCATGTACCACATGGCCTGACGTACATTTAATGGTACTTCCTCCAGAAGTGGTGGTAGATGCTCATTTAAGAACTGCAAATATTCAACAGCACCAAGTCGATGAGGTAAAACAAAAGGGCCGACAAGCACATTTTCTACAATTCCTGCCCAAATGTTTAAACTAAAATTATGTTGAAATGTTGTCATAGATACTTCGTGAGGATTTTCATGAGCCCAGGAATGAAGATTGTGCATATTGGTTAAACCATGTCTTTGAAAAGTTGCTTCATCTGTGAAAAGTATCTTTGAGGCAAAATTCAAATTATTTCTTAGAATATTAAGATACGATTCGCAAAAAACAACTCGCTTATGCATGTCTGGTTCAAGTAGAGCTTGAACTGGCCGGTGGTGAAAAGGATATAATAAATTATCATGGACAATATTCCAAACAACACTATGGGACACATTTAAGTGCATTGCTGTTTTTCTCGTACTAGTCTGACGATTTTCGTCAAACTCTTCAAGTACTGCATCCTCAAGATAAATAGTACGAACAGTAGGTCTTCGGCCGGTACCCTCAATATGCGGCTGTATTTTTCCAGTTTCCCGAAGTCTTCGTTCTACCGCCGAAAAAGTTTGTCTATGGGGAACTTGACGATTTGGATATCTCTCATTATACGCTCTTGTTGTCGCAGCACAGTTTTTGCGACATTCAAAATATACTTGTAGCATGTCCACATATTCATCATTAGTAAAATTTGGCATAATTCTTGTTAATTTACACCCAAAAAGTATCTAGCTGATAACAGTGACAACTTACAGAAGAGTTAATTGTGACAACTGGCATGACGGCAGCACACTTAGTTTTTCTTTGATTGATTGTAATCATATACGGTGTGAGGTGAATGGTAATACATTTTATTTTTTTATTAATAAACGAACAGTTTTAAAAGGAAAATTGCTAGATAGGTAAAAGCTTCTAAAATAACCAGTTTATCTAATGCGTATTTTTGGATATCGAGTTTTTACGAAATATAAAAGTTATGGCAAAAGATGGTTTGAGGGGTGGTATATTTCAACCCCTTTCGAGGGGTTAAAATTTTCAAAAAATAGTTGAAAACTCGCATCTGTATTAGTAAACAACCTATAAAAAATTTGTAATTTGTACCTCGTTCGGTTTTCAAATTACAGCCAATTTTCGTTTTTTGGAAACTTTGATGGCCCATATCTCTTCAGGGGTGAACATTTTACTAAGGCGATTTTTTGCAGATCGTGTTCTTTTGAAATGTAGATTCACTGGTATCATTTATGCTACTCCATTCAAAAACACCCTGTATTTTTTTAATTCAACAGATTGAAACTTCAACAGTCCGTACGATATTTGTTGAGATCGAATTCCAACAAGACCCCTGCGTCACTATCTTGGAATTAATCGCATTCGACTCCCAAGGTAGAAAGACATTGGCCGCTTTCGTGGTAAATTGTTACAGTAGTTCCGATAACAGAACTTTATTGGCTTATTCCTTTCTTGAAATTTTCAATCTCAATCTCAACAAATATTGTACGGACCTGTATATAGCATACAACTTTTATTTTACACTGCGGTTCTGAATTACTCTAAATTAACACATATTTTTTTACTGCATATAAAAGATTAGAGAAACAAATTTCAAGGGATCTAAAAATGTGGGATAGTACGCAAAGGATTCACTAAAGACTAGTAACACCTTTAAAATTGTTTTAGTTTTTTTTCCAAATTTAGGTATATAAGGATTTATATAAATATTTTTTTTTTAATTGTGGCTCATTCAGTTTAATTCCTCGTCATTTCATAACCTGTCACAAATGAAAGAATCTTTACAAAAAAAAGCTTGCTATTTTATTTATTTCGATAAAGTGCATCTTTGTGTGCTTAAAACTAATCTTTTGGGAAATTTTTAAATTAATTGATTTATTTAAATACTAAAATACAAAATTGTTGTTATAGTTTTAAATGGGACTGTCGGTATATTTTCACAACACACGCCGTCTTAACCCACTCAACACTTTAAATACAAACAGATGTATACCCTACTCTTTTTGTAACTAAAGACGACCCTTAAAATAGTCCAAGAGCCAGATGAAAAAAAAATCCTTTGAATTTACTAAACCTAGTTTTTTGATAGTTGATTATAGTAGTTGTGTACACAAACATACTGTAGTCAGTCAAGCGAAACTGATTGTGAGAACAGGTGTCTCAGGTACACTACCGAGATAACAAAATTAATTTACTAAGGCTGAAAATCGTTATACAAATTCTATATTGCATATAAATAAAAGTTGTGTCAGTCAGTTCTTTATTTTAAAACGTAATTTATAGTAATATATTAATTACATCGAATAGACCTGGTTCTCCGTCTAAAAGTTTTTGAATTAGGAACCTGAAAATGTTATTAAAATAATTCACAGTTCCAATTGTAACCTCGGTTGTAAATTCGCAGAGTTACTAAACTTATTGGTCGTGTTCGTCCTCATTCATAAAATAGACGTGTTGCAATATAATTAAAACATCGACTCCTGAAGTTTATTTTTATTTCCTCTTTCAACGCTTTACAGCGCTTAAGTAGAGCGTGTTTATGCACTTTTTCAGTCAAGGTAACTGAGAACAGTAGCAAAGTCATAATATTTATACTACTAGTGCAATGAAAACAAATGTCGACGTTAACACGACACTAATGGAGAGTAGCAGAAATATTTCTGGACCCCACATACATAATTATGTTGTATGTACGTGCGTTTCTTGGTCGCATATCGCTTTTGCCCGAAGAACGGGGTTCTGTTTATTTTAAATGCCTCAAAGAGGAGGACAAGTGGCCTTTTCAAATACCCGTAAATATCGGCAGTTGTTTCAATAAGCACAATCTGCGTCGGTTTTTGCTTTCATAGATGCACTTCTTGCCGGGGGGTAAACGAACTTGGGTTTATTTATAAATCTCAGTCATCTGGACCGTTTTTCATTATACCGATAGAGTGTGCGCTCTCTGCCCCATTTGTACCTACTCGGATATAATCGCATACTGCCATATAAGATAGGATATAACCGTTTAATTACAGTTGCAACCTAATTCTGTGAAAAACTAGTGGCTACATACAGTATTTAATGGGAATGCAATTGACACAGAAATATTAACATTTATTTTAAGACGATCAAATATTAGTGTTTAATTCGAGGTTTAATTCCTGAACTAAATTGTTATGGGTACTAAAATCGCAAATAATACAAATAGAGGGGTACATTATTTTTTTTTATAAAAAGTTTGATATAAGTAGGTATATGTATATGTATATATACGAAAATATAATGATGTTTACCGTAAAGCAGTGGCGTACTATTTTATTTAGAAAAATATGCCACCGATACCCTCCGCCACTGGAGCATCTGAATTTTAGGAAAAGGCCTCAGATTTTGTACAATTTTTAGATAAATACATGTGCCCAATTTCAAATTATTTCACTTATTAGTTTTTAAATTATTTAAAAAAAAATTAAATATTTTTTAAAAAATATTTAAACTTAAATTTAAGTTTAACGCCCTGTATCTTTTTAACAAAGCGTCCTAGATAAAAACTTTATACGAATGACCCCTTAAAATTCACCAAAGAATACGAGGTTTCATTTTTGGTCACGGTTTGTGAATCACCCTGTATACAAAAATTGTTATCCACTTATTTTTCAAAAATTTATTTAAAAAAATTTGTTAAATTCTATTCACAAAAATAATGGTACAAGTTTAAATAAAGTACATGACATTTTTCGAAATTAGTATGTCACCAAAAATTTTTTCAATTTTTTTGGAATTTAATGCACTTATTGATAAAAAAATTGTACCTTCTAAAATTGATGAAGTTATTTGACAGCTGATTTGGTGCATTACACTTGTCCAATTTCTTGATGAAACGACTTCATCAATTAATTGATCAATAAATTGTCAATGTAAAACAGCTTTTGGAAAGATTTTTTTCAGCTAAGCCATTGTATGGACCAGATAGCTTGTTTATTAAGCTTCAATTTCCTTTTATTCAAATTTCGATACGACCATTTTTAATCGAAATATCGGACTTTTAATGAATTTCGTATAACATGCTGCCGCAACTTTTCGGAAAAAAATTTTTTTTTCACGTTTTACACGAATTTTAAAAAACAGGAAAAAAGGGTAATTTATGTTTTTTTTAGAAAATTGACGGTTAAATTAGAAATATTCACGAAATGACTAATGTCTAACTTTTACAGATCGATATACCCAGGAGAACCCTGTGAAGTTTTTGAAGTCAAACTTTTGAAAAAAATAAAAGGGTCACGTTTTTTGAGCGTAAATACTTCATAATAATGATTAAAATGTAAAAAAAATGTTTTTGAGGTTTTTCTGATATTTTTACCGCAAATAACGTTTAATTTGATGAAAAAAAAATATATTTTGTTTTTTCAGAGAAGAAAAAGGGTAGTTTTGAAAAAAAGTATTTTTTAAGTGATTACAGACTGCACAGAAATTAATTAGAACTTTGTCTCAAAAAATGGTATGAATGGGGGCGAAATTTGGTCAACTTTAATTTTAATTTAATTAAAAGTTGATGAACAAAAGTATAGGACGAAAAAGACGAGTTGTGCTGGAAACAATTGGATTTTGTTTTCTTCAATGTCCGGAAGATTTTCCAAAAAAAAGCTTCGAAAATTTTCGAAAATTCTTCGAAATTGACTTTTTTGCATTAGTGTAATATTCAATCATTTTAGCTTTTTTTACGAAACGGTTCAATATTTGCAAATATAGGTATGTATATAGATATTTTTTTCAATTCAAAAATAAAATCCTTTAAATTAGTAATTACTTACAAATAATATCTATCGAAAACTATCAAAAAACAACTATGGTTAATATTTCAAAAAATATACGCGTAATGCTAAAAGCCTTTAAAAATTACTCAAACTACAAAGTAAAATTATCGGTTAAACCAAGTCTTATCATCAGTACGTGCATTTCTAGTAATCTACAAAAATCCATGATCCTGCGGTTTGTAAAGTTTCAGGATGTTCAAGGGGTGATTCGCAACAAACATTAAAAAAAAATAGAAGATATATCATAAAAAAGTTGCAAGCTTGCCTTTAAAACCTGTGTCCAATTATTATTGACGGGTTAAAAATTATTGAAATGAAAAAAATAAATAAAAAAATATTTTTGGCAATAGCTAAGAAACCGTTTTTGTTTATATTTATGTGATTACCTTCAAAGCTCCATAACTCAAATATAGCGGTGTAATTAAAGTGGTAATTTAAAACTTTTAAGAATTCATCAGAATCTCAGATAAAAATCAAATTATTCTGCTACTGCTCAAGTGGGAAAAATAATTATAGAACGATTATTTATTAACAAGAACACATAAAAAAACTGGTAATGTTCATCTTCGAATGTAAAATAAATGTTGCATAATTAACTACCTTAAATAGTTATGATTATCATTTCGAAACATGGAAGTGTAACTTACTGGGTGTTACTAAAAAACTTGAACAAGCTTCAATGGCGGATTTTACGTTACAAATTAACAAAAAAAGTTGCTATAAACCTGTGTCCGGAAAATCTTCGTCGAGATACAAAATATTGAAGAATAAAAAAAAATGTTTTTTTTAAATTAGCAGTAAGAAAACGGAATAATGTATAATTTTACTTTCTATTTATATGCCTGTCACAGTTTTGGGCTTAGTTTTGAAGGTGAACTTAATAATGTTTTTATGTTCTAAGATAATAATCCAAATTTGATTCATTGTTTATAGAACACTAAAAACAACAAAAATGAGTTCATACTGCAACATGTCATACGGCTAATTATTATTATTTAGATAAATGGTAAATTGCTATAGTACAATGTATCCGTAATTATTGTTATAAGACATCAAGTTATGTATGGTAACCTATTTTTATGCATTTTTTGGAAAAAAAAACTATATATTAATATAGTGAATATTTATCATCTATAGAATAACTGTTACTATACTTCTCTCGCCTGTTTTCATAACTTGAAAAAAATGCAGAACTTTTATGTCAGATTGATTTGAATCACATTTTGAACCAATTTAATTAAATTATTAACGGAAAACAGCTTTTTTATTATGAATGTATATCATAAAAATTAATTAATTAGACCATTCAGTTTTAAAAAGTAAAAAGACGCATACTTCTAAAATAGAACAGTTTTAGGACTGCTGTGAAAGATGAAACTTATACAAAAATAGAACAGAAATTTAATAATATTTCTGTCGTTTTGTAATCCATATAGCGTTTTAATAAATTCGCTGTTAACATGTTAAAAAATATGCACTAAATTCATTAGAATCTAGGCCACTGTTTCATAATAAAATTTAAAATGTCTTATGATAATTGAAAAACAAAACAGATTTATAGACTGAGAAAATACATTACGCAACAAGTAGCTAGCGGATTCTCTAAATCAGTCACACATAGTCCAGTTCCGGGGAAATATTGAAATATCCCAGATGGGACACACTGTAAAGAAAATAAACGTTTATGATCTCATAAAATAATTAAATAGGAAACATAAATGAGGGAAACGAACATAAAGTAATAAATAACCACATAAACAGATGGTTATGGTGCCATCCCATCTCGTACAGCAATATCAAAAATAATGAAAGCGTCTCAGGGGGAAATGTCTGATCAAAAAATTACAACCAAGAGGAAACTTTATGATGTCGCGTCTTGTAAAAATCATATATTTAAACACAATTTAATATATTTGCCCTTTTTTAGCTGTGTATATTTTTTGATGTTTTGAATTTATAGGAAAATACTGTAACTTAAAATTTTTTAGTCGACATAAAAATTTAAATGATATAATTTTTTCCACTTTTTAGAAATGAAGACATTAGGATTGCTATATTACAAATCGTCAACGTTGTACGGGCGACGGACGACAAATTAGAACGTCACGAATACAGGGACAGGGTCGTAGGCGAGCAACTCAAAAAGGGCATGATTAACATAGATAAAAGGATAAAAATGCTGGATCCGCTGAAAGGGACCGTAAGCAGGTTAGACGAAAGGCTAGCGGACGTCGAAACACTTTTGATGCAAAAAGAAGAGCGGGAGAAGATACAGCAACAGAAGACTTACGATGTAGTCTTGGACATACAGAAGAATTTGCCCGTTATAATGGAACAAATCAAAAATGATATTCTGGATAAGGTATGTATACTTCCAAAAAGTAAAAGAAAATTATGCATTTAGCCAACTTTGGGAATCCGACATAATTCACGCACTTACTGTTCCCTGAATAAAAAACATTAATCTCCCAGACTAAGTCCTGTTATTCTGTTTTAGATTCAAAGCAATACACCACCTGCCCAAATAATAGAACCTGTGATATCCAAAAAGGACTTTGAAAAATTGGAAAAGCAAGTTCTGAACAAAATGGACAAGGTAACAACCACTATAGATAATATGGAGAACGAGCTGCTGAAAATTAGGGATGACAACAAAAATATGAACGACATCAATAACAAATCTTCTGAGAATCTTGAAAAAGTTAAAAGACAGTTAGATACCAGCGAACAATTGTTGGCGAAATACGAAACAAAGCTCGCTGAATACAACAACAAAATTCCGGAGATTCCCTTACCCAATTACAAGGAAGAAGAAGAATGGAAGCACAACTTTTTAAAAGGTAAAAATGTGATAAGTTAATAATATTTGTATTAACGTTAATTTGTTTTGTATTTCACACTTTTAGTATTGGAGAGTCAAAAATCTCAAGTAAAAGAAATTTTATCCGATGTGAAAACATTGAAACACACCTTGGATGCTCTTCCACAAAAATCCGATATTGAAGATTCCCAAAACGTGACACTAGAAAAATTAGAGGAAATAAAACAAGAAAACACATTAATCCCAGAAAAGACTGCAGAGCTAATACAAGTCCCATTAAACAATATACAGGATGACTTGGAAAGTAAAAGCAACGAAACTATGAAAAGCATAAATGAATTATTATTAATCCCAGAAAAGACTGCACAGCTAATACAAGTTCCATTAAACAATATACAGGATGCCATGGCAAATAAAAGCAACGAAACTATGAAGAACATAAATGAATTATTTGATATAACAGTCACACTGACTGAAAGGTTTTCAAATAATTACGAGAAAATCAGGGCCGAAATTCAAGCTTTGGGTAAATTAGAACAAGTGATGCTGAGAACTGCCGATGATGTTTTGGATACGAAACGTCGGGTGGAATACGGAGTTCACCAGATTCTTGCTGAAGTTTCGAAACAAGTAAAGGATAGTACAAAGGATATTAATCAGGGTATTAATGAAAGGTAAGAATTTGCTAATTGTATTTTATCCGAGAATACAGTAAAACGGTTTACAAGTTCTGATATTTACGTTCTAATAGTTTTATGTGAAATCATTTTCACTATTCACAACGCCTTTCCAGTGATATTACACAATCTTGAATTTTTTACAAGTTAAAACCCTGGATCAATTTGTATGTTTTATGATTAACAAAGTGCAAGAGAAATTTTTGGAGAATATACAGGGTGTTAATTGAATATGTACAATAAATTGAACAGACGATTATTTGAGTGATTTTAAGACAAAAAGTTCATTCATTGGTCCGCAGATGCTTCGTTTCCAAGATACAGGGTGTTAAATTTTTGTAAAAAAAAATGCTATTTTGTAAATATCTTAAATACAATTACCCAATTTTGTTGTAATTTGGCAGTGTTACTTGTAGTGTTAAGGGACTAATTTAACCCTAACTTGATTAGACTTGTTAAGTCCAGTGACGTCCCGTGCGGTACTTAACGAATATTTTTGACACAAAAATGTACGCAACTGACTTTCTTGTAATTTTTTTTTTTTTTTTTGATTAAGTAACTAAAAATACAACTTTTTTCTCTCTTGAATGTTTTTCGTATCATGATTAATTTTTGGAGAAAAAAATCCACTTAATTGCATATCCCTGGACCACACAAGAAACATTATTAAAATATTCGTTAAGGCACCTACCGCTCGGGACGCCACTGGACAATCTATTGAAGTTATGGTTAAATTAGCCCCTTAACACTACAAATAACACTGCCAAATTACAACAAAATTGGGTAAAGAGTGTAAGGTATTTACGAAATAGCAATTTTTTCCAAAAGTTTAACACCCTGTATCTTGAAAACGAAGCATCTGCGGACCAATGTTTATATGAATTTTTTGTCTTAAAACTCAAATAATTGTTTGTTGAATTTATTGTATATACTAAATTAATTAACACCCTGTATAAACTTTCTCATAACATGAAGAATGTTCTTAATCTTAAAAGATTTTCTGAAGCTGTAAAATAGACGATTTCTTGCCGGTAGATTTGCAAAGAAATAACTGCACATAGTAGCAACAATAAAAAATCCTTCAAATACGTTTGTGCTTCACTATCTTCAAAAGTTGATACTCATTTAATTCAAAAACTAGATCTATGTATATCTAACCGATAATCAGCGGAAGTCTTGCCTTTGTCCTTTTCAAAAGCCTGTGTCTACCGATCATACCCAGAGTTCATCGTTATTCAATTTTATCAGGAAATAAAAAACTATTTATTAAATATTCTTGGAAATTCTTCTTAATCTATTTTTCTAAAGAGATGATCGGATGTACTCTCATATCCCTTGCATAGGATAATGAATACTTTTCTTTCCTAATATTATGTACCACAGATTGCAAGTTGGCACCCTTTACTCCTATATTCAACAAAAGATATAAACTTGACGCTGTTATAATTACGATCCGACAACCTTATTACCCATTGTTTGCAAGAATTAGTTCATATGAACCTAGTTCCTTCTGAGCAACATGGATTCGTCAAAGGTCGATCAGCATAAACCAACTTGCTCCATTGTCTAAATGCCTGGATTGAAACTATCGGGCGCCATAAGGGCGTGATAGATATAAATTTATCTTGACTTTTACAGAACTTTTGACAGAGTTCTCCAAAGCATCGTCGTTTACATAAACTGGAACACCTCGGTGTTCAAGTCAGAGTTGTCATAGACCAATAACAAGCGGGATACCACAAGGTTCTGTTCTTGGTCCATTGTTGTTTGTTATCTATATCAACACTAGCTCAATATCGTTTTATGTAAAGAACTAAAGTATTTGCTAACTCTGCAACTAGCTATAATGACCTTCAGAGCAACATAGATTCCCTGCAGTGATAATATTCACAGTGGCTTCTATCGTTAAATGCAGTAAGTGTGTAGGGCCCTATATTGGCCACAATAATAAACAATTATCTTATTTTTTTGGACTGACCGGATTTAAGAACGGTACTGTCACATAATAATCTTGGGTTAATGATAAAGTTGTAACCTACTTGCAGTGATCTTGCCACGGTTCGTAAATGCGCTAATACTAGACTGTATCTAATTTGAAATGTACTCCCATCAGTGTCACCAAACCTGTTGCAAATTCTATAAAACCTACATCCCGCCCATACCTTAATATGCTGGACCAGTGTGGTATCCTGATCCCACTTCTGATAAAAATCTTTTGGAAAATCTCCAACAATATTCTATATGCCACTTGCTTGGACCCCTACGGGAAACTATGACACCTTCCATTTTGAATAATGAGGTATAATTTTGGTGACCCAGGATCAATTTTCTCATTTAACACTAACAATCAAATTCGTGAACACTTAATAAAACTAACGAAAACAAATTTTAAAAGGTGTGCCAGACACTTCAATAGAAACTTCAGAGTTTGGAACCACCTTGCCATAAGAGATTGTTGAGGCATAATCTGTAAACTTGTTTATAAACAAAATTGATATCTTAATTTCTAATTTGAACTCGACAGATCTTCAGTTTGTAAAGTATAAGATTAAGGTTGTATTTTTTCAGTTTTGATCTGGGAATCAATGCCCTTCTCTAATTTGTTATTAATATTAATATTAATAATTATAATAATAATAATTTGTGCACCGTTCCAGATTCGATAGCTTTGAACTATCAATTCTAGACGAAGATTCGGGAGCTTTGGCCAATCTGACCTCAAAAATAGGAGAAGAAATAGACCAAGTCTGGAGGCAAATTGGTATAATGCATCAACAAATGAGCGCTAGTACAGATACCTTAAATAAATTGCAAAACCAGACTGATGCCTACGTCAACGGATCAGTTAATGTTATGGACAGTATGAAAGGAAAGGTATGAACCGAGAACAAGACTTCCGTCAGAAATTAAATAAAATTTTTCATTTCAGGTGGGTTTGATTACCGCTAAAATCACAGAGGTTGAAGACAACCTGAACTATCTGTTGGGTAGATTGTCACTGGTAACGCAAGAGTTCAACCATATAAAAACCGGACTGGGCAAAGCCTTAGATGAAATTAAGGACAGTTTTAATGCCGTTCAGGATAAAATAAACGAGAACAAAGGACCGGGACCGCATAAAATAGACAGCGGAGAAGTTGGTGCCGCTAAATAATTGTGCATTTATTACGCCCCTCTATTTGTAGTGTTTAAATGTATTGTAGTATAATTACGAACTTTGTAAACTTAAATATGTGAATTGTTATTAACCGTAAGGTAGGTTATATAAATATAAAATGCTGCAGAAAAATTTTGTACTTGATGCATTTCAAATTTAAATAAAAGATAATAACTGTTGTTCCCGTATTTTTCAAGTTTTAAGACCTTCAAAGTCGTTGAACCTCTACATATAGGGTGGATCGAATTTTAATGCTCTCAAAAAATAATAATTTGTTTTATAAACCATATTCGAAAAATGTTTACTTTTGAGATATGGGAAAATAAATAAAAATTTTTTTTTAGACCATACGATAAAGATAAAAAAACTGAAATATCTTCACAAAAATGTTTATCCCATTGTCATTCGTATATTCTCCAATAAACTATTTCTATGTACATATACAAGGTGTTAACGAAATAAGTAATCAAAATTGGTAGAGATTTTGCAGTGGCAGCCCCCAAGGGAGATACAGGCCCTTGAAGGGGTAACTCAGGGAAGTTTTTATTTCAAAACGGTTTAATATTAAATCATGACATTTTGGGGTTGTAGGTACTACTATTTGTATGCCTAATAATTGGTATAATATACAAATAAAAATGCGGGATCATGGGGCAAACTTTACAATTTTTTTTTATATGCAATTTTTTCTACTTCCTGAACCGAAATGATGAAAATTTATCATATTTTGCATAAAAAAGGTTCTCTTGTAAGATTTTAATAGCATGAGCCATTTTCTTAAAATCCATAAACCATGAAATAAATAAACCTGTTCTTAATCACATCAAAAAGCTCAGAAAGAGAACAGTTGAAAATGTCACACGTGTTACAAATAGAATCATAATTATTATAAAATATCCTGTCAAGTGGTGACTTCTATAAAAGATTAGATCTAGTTATAGAAATGTGAAAAATAGTCCAAGAACGATTTGAAGTTCTAGGAACTAGAAAATAAAGATGACTAAGAATTTCTGGACAGTCGATGCCATGACGTAAAAAAGAATGCAAGAATTTAAGTTAATTGCAGCATCTCCTAAAATCTAACAAATTAAGATCGAACTGACTAAGTAATATATTATGGTCACAACCACGCTCCGGATATATACAATCAATGCTATATACAAGATATTTTAGAATTTTTCTCTGTACCGTTTTGATCGATCTAACATGATTGTCATAAAAAGGGCTCCAAACGAGCAAGCAATATTCAAGCTTGGATCTCACATAGGCAAAAACCAAGGTTTTTAGAACCTTAATATCATGGAAATCCCAACCTTGTCTAATTATAAATCCAAGTGCTTTCGTAGGAGATGCGGTGTGCTCTATGTTGGACGTAAAACTTAATTTTAGCGAGCCAACACATGCGAATCAATTTCATAATTGAACAAAATTACATTTACGAGTAAATGACATCGTTTTGCATTTATTGTTAAGAAAAAGTTTGTTCAAATTACACATTAATTAGCTGCAACTGAAGCTTTACACAATCATCAACTGATTTAACAGTATTGAACAATTTCAATTAATCTGCAAAGGACAATTTTTTACAGTCGACTACACTATTAAGATCATTAACAGAAAGAAAAGTAACGGACCTAAATTCGACCCTTACGGAATGCCAGATGATACTAAATAAGGAATGGAATTAAATCCATTCTAGGTAACATATTGAAAACGATTAGACAAATTAGACCGGAACAAATTGACCAAGTGGTAAGAGAATCCATAACTGCTCAATTTAGATAGTAGCAAAGAGTGATCTACCCGGTCAAATGCTTTGGAGAAATCCGTATAAACAACATCCACTTGCCCTAACTTGTCCACTTCCTCAAAAACAAACTGAGCGAAACAAATTATATTAGTATTAGTGGAGCATTTTTCCATAAAATCATGCTGGTCGACAGAGATAATATTTTTTACTAGATACACTTATACACGGACACCACTTTAGCAAAGTTAGATAAGATGGTAATGGGCCTGTAGTTTTCTATATCAGCACCGGGGTCACCAGCTTTAAGTATGGGGCAAACACTTGCTGCTTTTCAGGGAATATACCTTGTTGTTTTAATGACAAGTTAAAAATTATACACTTAAGGAAATATTGTTATCTGACCGTCTCTGAAGAAGTCATAATTCATAGTAAGTGATAGTTGGTGAGAATTAAAATGGTCATGTTTTGACAATGAATGTTTTCACGAAATTAATTTTCCTTCGTAGCAGCTTGCACTTATTTAAATGATTTATTGATACCTACTAACATTTTATCTTTGAAACTTTATGCTGTAACTTTAAGAAAAATGATAATTTTGTGAAAAATATGAAGACAACTGTTTGTATTTATCAGTTCATTATAAAATAAAATATTTTGCACATATACGAGCAACGATTTTCAAAATCTGACCTGTAATTTTTTATTTCTCAAATTTTGTAATGAAAACTGTTTATGTGGACTGGAAATCATCTGGAAACGGACTGGGTCCCACCCATTATCAAGATATGCGGACTGCCATCACTGTTGATAGTTAATAACTGCATTTAGCAGAAATTGTAAGGGTATACCACATCAAATAAATATTTTTTATGAAGTAGACCTTAATTTCTAATCAATTAAAAAATTAAGATTTCAAAAAAAATTATCAGTCTTTAAAATTTAAAAATAACGAGCGTTCAAATAAAAATGTGGTCGAAGTTGGCTCTGACACATTGGACGTAGGGAGTAGCTTATAGCGACCAACTTAACCTCATTTCTCAACGAGCTGTATAGCAGCTGTCAGTTTCAATAACGTTAATGACTATATAACTTTATTTTAAACGTTATCTGGTTTTTCAGAAGACCACATTCTCATATTCTGTGAGTTTACATAACCACTTAAATGAAACCAGGCTTCATCAGAAAAAAAGGTGATATTATGAAGTTCACCGTAGTTGTTTAAAACCCATCGCCGAAAATCAACTTCATGAAGTTCTTGCTGACAAGTTAAACGATAGGAGAACAAACGCAAATCTTTTTTTAACACTGTGTGGCAGGTACCGACTGATACTCCCACCATTTGTGATAAAACACGTACAGAAGTTCTTGGCGCATTTTCCATTATTTGTTGGACATTTTCTTTTAATTCTTCAGTCCACTTTTTAGGTCGGCCGCTTCCTTCTTTTCTTATTACACTGCCCGTTTCACGAAAAACATTAACACAACGCTGAACTGCACTTTGAAAAATTTTGTACTCAACAACGCCGGGAAATTGATTTTGAAATTCTATGAAACATTCCTCAATAGAATACTTCCATATTCCATCAATCTTGCGTCCATTTCTAAAGTAGGACTCTATGATAAACACTTTTTGTTCTTGAGAAAACACCATTTTAAACGCTTTTTAAAACGAAAATATTCAAATTGATAGCGGCGATATAGCGCTTTGACAGATGACGTTTAAGTTCATTTGCTATACGCTACGCCCTACGTCCAAATTTTCAGAACCAACTTGACCACGTTTTTATTTGAACGCTCGTTATATACATTTTACAGAAAAAGCACTTCATTTCTCAGAAAGCAAATAGTTTGTTAAATATAGTACATTTAACAATTGATTTTTGATAATTCACCTATTAAGTTAAATGAGTAAAAATCAAACTTACCATCCTGTATATAATTTTTCAATTACAATTATACGAATTGAAATCTACCCGTTACCGAAAATAATGCCAATAAGAAAGGGTTAAAAATTCTATTACAAACTAACCCCACCACAGGAAAAACTTTTTCATTATTGTGTCGTCTTCAAAAAACTGAAACCTTTACTTTTCTTTCATTCATTTTTAAATTACATATTAAAAAAATTTCATATTATTAGTGAAAATTGCTGGTTTCAGTTGTATGTATTTTCAAAAATAAGTGCAGAAAAGTGATATTTGCGATCACAGAGGAAAAAAAATTAACTTAAAACTGCCATGCCACATGTAACATACTTTATCTGAACAAAAAATTTCAATTCAACATAATATTAATAGAAAATATTTTAAGTCGATGGCTGAGTAAAATCTTTAAAATCTTTATCTTCACCCATTAGTTCATTGCTCCGATTATTATAAATTTTTCTACAAAATGCATCATAGAAAAATGGACGTAAATAAAACTTGAAGTTAGTATTATTATTTTATTTATGCAAATTATGCGCTAGGTACAATATAGAATGCGAATCGACTGCAATGCAGCCAACCCAACAGATTTAAAATCTCTCATACCCCAAATTGGTACTCAGTACGTACATCAGATCAGTTTTTTCCTATTTACCCACAGATTTCCGTAACAAATGCAAGGCGAAAACAAATAAGAATTTCATTATGAAAATATATATCTTATATGTAAAATAAAAATAATTTTATACATGTGTCTTGATATGCAAGAATTTATTAGTTACATCTTACTTACAACTACTTTTATTTACAAGTCAGAAATTCAAAAAGTTTTGAGCAGTACAATTTTTCTCTTCTCATGTTATTATTATGTGTTATACCTGCAAATATCCAATAATACAGAAGAAATATTTTGCTAAAACATTTTTTTTCTTATAGCACTTAATAGGTCCTAAATGTGATTACCCAAATTTTACTGGAAAAAATTGTACTGGCCATGGAAATCATTCACATAAATAAATCTGTGAGCAAAGCAAAAAAACCAATCAAAAAAACAAATATATATACAATTTGCAATGTGGCAGTGTACTATTTTATATTACGATTGATCCTCAATCGACGAATATTTCATTTAGACGAAAAAGGCAAAAATACAGCTGTTACAAATATGACGCTATATTTTAAATACAGGAACACTTCGCACCGCGTCACGATATATAAAATATGATTTCATATTCCTAATTATGCTATATTAAACCCAGACAGTTTAAAATCATACTAAGGGTTTTTGGCTTCATCATATATTTATAACGCAACATTCAAATTCTTAAAAATTTGAAACCAACTGAAAATGTACATTAAATATCTAAATAAATATGTTGAAATAAAATTTAAGATTCCAGGAAGCCAAAATTATTACACAAAATCATTTCTGAATGAATTCTGGGTTGCATCTTTTATTTCTCATACTTCACACATTCAAAATATACTTTTTTTATTTAAGTAGTTATACATAGAGGACGGATGGGTACAAATCAGTATATAATCGAAAAAATTATTAACTTCTTTCCTAGAAAGCGTCTAACGTAATAGTGATTATTGCGTAAAGTGGAATTTTAAGTGTAAAATCGTATAGAAATGCTCAAAGAAGCCGTATTTTTGCCAAAAATATATTTAGGTACCTTCATAACAATGGACTAAATTCACACTATAAAAATACCCATGAGTTGAACTCTTAACGCAAAACTATAATACACGATTTTGCATTAAAAAAACCTATATTATATGTCAGAAAGCTTAAAAATGTAGTATATAAACATACTTAAATATATTTATTCAATTTATGGGTGTTTCTTCTGTTAATTCTTACATTATGCCGAAATATTTCTATTTACATCATAACTTATTCACTAAAAATATTGAAAACAATGTATGTATTATGAATATTTTTAACAATGTAAGTATTGTGATCTACCTATATTTTCCTAGTGGTGAAAATTGGCTCACTAAATGTAGGAAAAACAAAAAGTATTTACAAAACGTCGAAAAAAAACACAAAACATAGTTGAAAAAAATCCACTTGTCAATGTACCACGCAAAAATGTTAACCCGTTGACTTTCTATAAACTCTCAAAATAGTTATTGGATATCCGTGTTTGCACTAACTAAAAAACCTATCCACTTTTCAGTGTATTAATAACAAAGTGCTTATGAAAACATTCTCCAGTTCATTCAAAAGTGTTCTCCGACTATTTCTGCAAAATAAAAAACTAAAACTTCTTAGGAATGTCTCCGATTTATTGATTAATAAAATAAAAATAAGAACAAAGTAAAACAAAACCCCATCTAAGGAATAATCAAAAAGCATACAAATACAATACCCTGTATGCTCAAAAATCTGAAAACAAATAAAAAATAATACAATGATCGTTGTCTTTCAATAAACGAAGAGGAGGGGGCAGGAGGAGAGACTATTGGATATTGCTACGAGGAGGAAGGAAGACAGACATGTTCAGTCCATAACAACACACAATATATACAACCCGTAATGTTATTATATACACGATACAAGCAGACTGCTAAACACATTGAAACATATAAAAACAATCATTATTGTCAGATGTCTAGGTAAAAAACTTTGGGCACAATATAAGAGCGGTATAATGTCACATATAAGAAAACTGTCGTAGCATTACATTGTTCTTTGCACATTTTTTGGCACGGAATTAAATTAACTGTTTTTTTTTTAATAAAGCAAGAGGAAACTTAAGAAAAAATACACACTCAAGATTGTAGAGGAAAGTTAATATTCGAAGAAAATTTGAAGGACAAATAAAAAAAAACTAGGTCTCTTATGGGACACGTGGTGAACGTATAATTTTATTCTTGAAACAAATGCCTATGTCAGTGACACCTTTCTTATTTTGAACCCTTCGTATAAAAGAAGAGAAACTGAAATAAACACTTTACGTAAGAATGCAAAAGAAAAGTTCATCTAATCGACATATTAAAAAAATATTTATAAAACAAACGGCAGCGCTCTATAAATCAACTTTAGTATTCTATACATACGCAATATGACAACAAAGTATCTACAGTCTAGATAGTACAACTACATTTATTAAATATATTTCTGCCTCAGAATGTTCAACCATGCTATACGAGTATTATTAAATTCGTTCCAATGTATACAATGCAGTCTACTTGGCATTTTTTTTAACAAATCTTTGCTTAATAAGTCGAAAACAATATTCATAGATCCCAGTTATTTTCTAGAACACACTTTGGAATTGTGAATATACTTATATTACTTCTATCTCACCAACAGTACTTTGACGATCACTGCCCAATAACTAAAATAAAATACACAGCACCTAAAGGATAGAATAGTGTTTCATTTATGTTTACTTTCGTTATAAGAGAATAATTTGCCGCGTATAAGACAGCGATACATGACTTTAGTGGTACATCACTGCTCCCAGTCAAAAAACCTTCCAATTTTGCGTATTTCAAGGTAAAATTAGTTTCGGTAAAATTTTACCACCCCCATTTAACACACCATACAAAGAAAACACAAGTTCAAACATAGTTTTACCCAAAAACACACTATTTTAATTAATCGTTAAAAAAAAAGTGACCTAAAGTAGATTAACGTAGTCACAAATCAGTATTTTTTGTTACACTCTTAGAAAATATCCCCGACTTATACTTAGCATTGGCATTTTGAGTTTACTGCCGTTCACGATGAATAAAATAATAATAATAATGGAACGGATCCCGCTACATGGAAAATAAAACACTATCTTATATTAAAAGGAATAAAAAGGAAAAATAATCAATCCCACATAACTACAACCCAAAAACAAATGATCATTATCATACAATGTACAGCTATGTACATATTGTCGTAATATTTTATTTTTTTAGTCTGTGCCACTAACTTTGTCGTTTCCGTAGTACTCGGGGCAGTCAGTGCTTGGACAGTGAGTGCCCCGAGTGTTTTCCCTAACTGCTCGTGCTGGCCATGGGGCTGACGGGGGACAGTGGGGTGCAGGTGGCATCTCGAAGGCAGCCATTCAGGGTTATAAGCAACTTTCGAGAGCCGGCGTGGTCCCGGTGTTCGCAGAGCCAGACGCCCTGCCACGTGCCCAGGTTCAGCTTGCCCTCGGTTATCGGGATCGTTAAGGATGAGCCCAGGAAACACGCTTTCACGTGGGCCGGCTGTAAGATTGAAATTCATATTTGATTTTTAAAGAGAGCAAATTAAAATAATCCTACAATCTAAACGGTGTTTTACTTACTAGGCTTGGGTTATGGCAATGACCATATAGCTGTTTTACATTGACAATTTATTAATGAATAAATCAAAAAATTTTAAATTGTATGTGTGTGTGTATTACAATAGATGGCGTAATTTACGCTATATTCCATCGGACACTTCTGTAACGATAGTCATGTCAAAGCTCTGTCATTAGGCTTTACTTTTTATCACATGTCATTTTGGTGAAGTGTAAACAACATAATATATTTTCTCAGCTCAAGGTGTCGAATTACAAACCAACAAAACACCATTTGCAGGAAGTTTTACTTTTCCTGTTTAATTCAAAGACAAGTGCTGCTGAAAGTCATCGAGTGCTATTGGAAACTTACAGTGAACACATTCCATCCATAAAAGGGGGTGAGTATTGGTTTCGACGTTTTATAAGCGGTGATTTCGGTACAGTTGACAAAAAACCACCTAATCAACTGAAAAAGTTCGAAGATGAGAAACTGGAAGCATTACTCGATAAAGATTCACGTCAAACACAACAGTTTCCAAACGTTTAAATGCACTCAGAATGATTGAAATTGGGTGCCACATGAATTGAAGCTCAGAGATGTTGAACGGCGATTTTTCACGTGTGAACAATTGCTACAACGGCAAAAAAGAGAGGGCTTTTTGCATCATATCATCACTGTCAATAAAAAATGGATACGCTGTGATAACTCTAAGTGTAGAACATCGTGGGAATTGTCCAACATTGACAATAAGGCTGAATATTCCTGGTTCGAAGCTCATGCTCTGTATCTAGCGTGACCACTTTGGTGTTGTGTGCTATCAGCAGCTTCAACCGAACGAAATCACACTGGTGAATACTACCGAACAGTCCGAATGCAATTGATACGTTTGAGCCGTGTATTGAAGGAAAAAACGGCCGCAATTCGAGCAAAGGCATGATAAAGGAACTTTTCAACATAACAGCACTCAACCACATATTCCTCATGAAATAAAAAATACACAGAAACACTGAAATGGGATGTTTTATCCCACCCGTCATATTCACCAGATATTGTTCCGATCCATAGAACACGTCCTGGCTAAACAGTGCTTCCAATCTTACAGACATAAAAAATTTGATCAATTGGTGGATAGCATCAAAAGATGAGTTGTTTTTGCGATGCAGAATCAGTATGCTGCCAGAAAGATGAGAAAAAGTAGTGGCTAGCAATGGACAATACTTTGAAAAATAATAACATACACAATTTTATTTTTACAATAAAGCCTCGAATTTACAAACAAAATCCCTCAAAATTAATTCACAATCCTGGTAGTTTAATTTCGTATAATTTTAAGTATTTCAATAAATATGTGGCACATACAGAATATAATAAATGTTATGTATTAGGAAAATTGAAGAAATCATGGATACGAATCACTTTTAAAATCAATTGAATAATGAGAATCTTTAACAAAAATTGAATAGCCTATCTCTATTTTGCACTGTTCTAAACTTCACGTCTTTATTTGCAACAAAAATAGCTACCGACATTGGAACCAAGTCATAATAAATAAAAACAAATTCAAAATGAACAGGTTGTCTTGAATGAATTGCAATTTTTTTAATTGAAACTTGAAAATAATGTACGCCTACTTCAAAAATTCAAGTTCCTTATAAAAACATGTGAAGAAATAACTTAACCTCACTATTTAATTGTTGGAAATATTGGTACTTCTAAACTTCATATCCATGAAGAAATTGACAAAAACTTATCTAATTTGTAAAGAACGTCAAAAAATTATTTGACAGATTTGATACATTTCATTTGTCAAGTTCATGAACTAATTCATGAAGAAATTCGCAATGTAAAACAGCTATCCTTCGTATACAATAAGACGGGCATACTGCACAGACCACAGTTTCTTGCAAGTATAAGATAACAAAGTATAAATGGCATTCGTCTTTATACGAGAGATGCAGCAATAATTGAAGGAAATTTTTCAATGACACAAACTTTGGAAAGTGCCCCTTTTGAGAAACCATTAAATTTTTCACTATATAAACATTTTCCGAAACATCACTGATTTCCAAGATATTTCAACGTAAAAATATAAAAAAAAACTATTATATATTAAATTATAACTTCCTTTGGGTCATACATGCCTTGAAATTTTATTAAATTAAATTCTGCTGGTTTCAGATGTTTTTTTCAATAAATTTTGATTTTTCATTTTTTTTAAATTATAAATGTAAAAGAGTGATGGACAAAAGCGCTCTGCATGCTCTTCAGATTTCACTTACTTTTTTATGGGGTTACCAAAAAACTAAAATTTAATTTTGCAACAGAAATTGATGGCATGCCTGATCAATTCTAACTTCCGCTTTTATTAAAAGCATCAACTTTAAACTGCAAACGATGTGTAGGATATGCATTTACCGAAATGGATTTGAATATTTACTGTGATTTCTTGTAAGGTATTGTAAAATAACTAAGTATTTTCAATAATTAGTTATTATGATTGCTTCCATTGAAATAATGACTTAATAATTCAGTATTGGAACCAGCCCAATTTAATACAAAACAAACGTATAATCCAAAATTAATTCTGGAGAAATTATATAGGTATTTTTTTCCTTAAAACTATTTTCAAATGCAAATACCTCAAAAACCATTTTTCAGAATTTATTTAGATATATTGCATAAGTGGCTCAGAACTAAATGATTTTTGACGTAGACCACCATTTTCCAAAGTTCTGATGGTCATCAAAAAATTGCTTTGGTTTGCTACACCATCTATACAGCCATGACTTGTACTCAGGACTGAAGTCGTTTATATGCGCAAATCATTATTTTTTCAGAAATTTAATATGTTTATGCAAGTACAACAAAAGTTGCCGACATTTCAAATATTTTATAATAATATAAAAATAAACAGTTCGATATTAACAACAACTTTCAACTATTTTAAAATTAAAATTTTTCTTGCTTTAGTACCTTTAAATGATCAGCCTTATTAAGTAACTAAACATTATTACAATTTATATAGTTCTGATAAAATGGTAGAATGGAAGTGTAACTGTAAAAAAATCATTTGTTTTATTTTACTAAATTGTATTCATATATGTATCATGTTATTGATTAGACGGCACGAGAAATATTCAAAGAAAAAAACCTAATTTTACATGGACTGCTACATGAATAAAACATTTATTAAAATTAGGGTTTATAGTGTCATTGTTGTGATATTTATTAGGATGAAAATATATTAACCACTAACTTAATTTTATCAATATAATTTATATTTCACACGGTATCCTTAAGGAAAGAGGAAATAGATACTAAGAAAATGATTTCAATGTGAGACTTTTGTTGATAGTTAATTTCTCCTGGAAATTAAAATAAAATATCAAATTGTTTCTTCCATTAAGATTTAAGTTAATAAAAGAATTATTGAAAAAAACAATATTCACTTGTTAAACCTGCATACTAAAAATTTCACAAAAAAGCTTTATTAAAAAGAAAATAAATATCCTGACTAAAAATAAAAAACGCTGAATACAAATAGTATTAAATCCAACCCCCTCCGAGATCTCAGGGGAGGCTATCCTTATTTCAATTTTTATTTTGAGTTTTGTTCCAAATCTTTGTCATGAAAGTTGTCTGTGTAAGCCTCGAAACCATCTTTTAAAAAACGGTGCGAGTCTTATACTTCATTACTGTCAATACTTTAATTTTGAGTTATAAGCTATGGTAATGTTATGGAAGTTACATAAAATATTAAAATATAATTGAAAAAATGCATACCTACTTATAATTTAAAGAATTTGTATCTTATGATTGTCAGGAATTAAAATTTATATTCAAGAATCCCCAAAAATTAACCAAATGAGCAAAAATTTCTTTAGAAAGCTGTTAGTGTAAATATACAAAATAGTAATTTAGTGTTCCTATAATTGTACGGAAGAAATCACAAAAAAGACGTGACACAATTATCATGAATGTTACATTTAAAGAAAAAAAATTGTAAAGGGCAAATTAATGTCGACTTTCTTAATTCAATGCTCTGAACACGAAATAGGAAAATACTATTTACCATGTCGTCTGGTCCTTCGCACGAATGCCTGTAAGGCAACCCCTCGGGAACAATCTTATTTAACATCATTTCCATATCATCTCGGACATCTGGATCCCAACTTTCATTTAAAGCCAGACTGGCACTGGTGTGAAGAACTAAAAAATCAAAACAAACCGCTGTGAATCAATTGACAACACAACAATAATGATTTTCAAATAAATGACAGCAAGGAGTGACTTACTTTGGACATGACATAATCCCATGGCAAACTGGGATAACTCCGGTATTTGTCTGAGGATTTCCTCGGTAACTAGATGGACGCCCCGATGTTGCGGCCTCAGATTAATCTTTTTCTGAAACCATGCGGAATTACTTTGAATAATTCTCGCTGAAGAAGCCATGTTTGACTTGCTATCACTGTCGGTCGCCAGTTTGAACGTTTATTTATAAACTCACAAACAATTAGAACAATAGAACACCACAAAAACACTTTCATATATCGAAAAAATCATTATTATCATGAGCAAATCATCGGGAATTTTATATAAAACAGTTCAAGAGAAAATAAAAGGTTACAACTTTCTTGCCGCAGTATCAGCAGTTCGTTTCTGACACCTCGGTCGCATTCGTGTATCTCCGGTCGGGCGCGACCCTGGCGCGGGCTGCTTAAATCCTATACAGAGTGGAAAACTGTATGGATTATTTTGATTGGAGGCGCTAAAACCACAAACAACACAGCCCCACAAAAAACTGTATCAATAGCAATTAATTATCTTAAAACTGAAATATCGATCGCACTACCAATTAATTTAGTGATATACCACTGCTCTTTTTTCATGATTATAGATTTCAAAAGAAAAACAATAAACAAGACTAATAACACCTATTATAAGTATATATGAAGAGATAAATATATGATATAACGCAATATTATCCCACAAGAGAAAATTGAAAATGATTATTTTATTAGATCATCGCATGTGAAAATGAATTAAATGACCAAAGGGTGTGTAAGAGTAAATGGGACGTGGGGTGTGGTTAATATTACATCCCCTGGTAATTTCTCGATATTACTTCTAGTACTATTTCGGATTTAATGCAAAGCATAGATAAAAGTGTAAGGTTTAAAATATAATGGTCACTTTTTACGCAAACCCTGACGAAAAAAATGAACCGTGGATAGAAAGGACTGCTATTGAAGGACATGGTTTTCGAATTTGGCACTACATATTTTTTTGTTTCTCAGCATTTACGATTTTGGGTAAGAAAATTTTGTATTTGCTTACACTTTCAACTGGATACACTACATATTTAAAAAAATTTTAGCTGTTTTAATATGCTGCTGTATTAAAATTAGAATTCCAAGAACAAAGCAAGAAATTGAGGCAGATTATAGAAGGAAAAAATTAACAGACAAATTTCGCCAAAGACTTAGATTAATACAGAATCAAGAAATGGATGTTCTTGATTTACACAGAGGTATTTAAAAATATTTAGACATTAAAGATAATATAAAAAAAAACTTTTTAGCACTGGAAATAATTCAAGATGATTACAGACGAGAACAAGAAAATATGAATTGTGAATATGATGTGCCACCTGAAAATTTAAATATTATTTCAGGAAACAGAGCAGAACCACAGTTATCATTTGGGAAGAAAATAACAAACTTACTAAAAATTTCTCCAAATAAATAAATTGTAACCAAATTGCTTACAATAAAAGTTGAATTTGCCTCTATTGTGTATTATTTAAATTTCCCGCACATAATCAGTTTAGTAACCTTTACTGAGCAAATTACCCTAAATTGACATTAGCTGTTGTCTGTTGTAGTCGAGGGAAAATAAAAGGACCATAATTTTTCTGAAGTTTGAAGTGTGTTTCCTATTTACCCGCCAAATATTATTTGCATATTTAAAAATACCTTGGAAAAGTGTCCGCTAGAAACTGAATGTTGAATGTAAGTAGATACGACATTAACTGCAAGATATTCCACATGTTTCTTAAAAAAAAACAGCTCCCAAGTTGACCCTTTGTTTACAGAATGTCTGGAATCGCAGCTGCTCGATTAGCTGAAGAAAGAAAAGCTTGGAGAAAAGAACACCCTTTTGTATGTATCATAGCAATAAAAAAATATTTACATCGTTTTCTTTTTATATTTACAGGGTTTTGTTGCCAGACCTTCAAAAAATACTGATGGATCTCTCAATTTAATGAACTGGGAATGCAACATACCTGGTAAAAGGGGGGTAAGGAAATATTGTGATTACTGTACAGTTAGTATTAACATATCACATACATTTTTTTTTCCTCTTAGACCCCTTGGGAAAGTGGACATTATAAACTAAGGATGATCTTCAAAGAGGACTACCCAAGCAGCCCCCCAAAATGTAAATTTGAACCTCCTCTCTTTCACCCCAATGTGTATCCATCTGGCACAGTTTGTTTATCATTACTCGACGAAGAAAAGGATTGGAGACCCGCAATAACGATTAAACAAATTCTTTTAGGCATACAAGATTTGCTAAATGAACCCAACGTTAAAGATCCAGCGCAGGCAGAAGCATATACTATTTATTGGTAGGTGGTACTTTATACTAATTATTTGTTTTTCATACACTTTACGTTGCTTTTATATTATATTTAAATATTAACAAATCCTTTGCGCTTACTAGTCTTTCTGCTCACAGCTGTAACTAATACCTACCATTTTTTTTAAGTCAAAATCGCTTGGAATATGAAAAACGGGTAAGAGCTCAAGCCAGAGCTATGAGTCATCAAGAACTATGAAACGACTGACTAGCTTTGTAAATTTTTCCTTTATATATGAAAGTATTTACATACATACATATATGTGATTATTGAATATGGTGAATATTGTAACTAAGTTTTACAAAAACGATAATACTCTATACAATTATTAGAAAATAAGTTATATTAAGTGTAATTATAATTTAACTTTATGTATTTTTATATTGCATCGATTGAATTTTTTATTAAACGTATTTGTATCATATATTATTTTCCAATTCCTGTACGTCTATCGTAATCAATATACTTCACTTGAGAGAGGGTATCAATTTAGCTGGTTTATCTCGCAATTAAATATTATCTATGAGGGAGAGTTAATGAAATATATGTACCAAAAAGTGTTGTACAAACAATATAGATGCATGTCGGTTATACAGGATGTTGCAATATCCTATAGCGAAATTACATAAGAGACTTTTTAACCAAAGATAAAAGGTTCATATGAATGCAGATTTGCAAAAATTTTTTGAAATACGATAATACAAATACAATTTCCTAACTTCCAAAGTAAAAATATACTGAGTGTCCCATTTAAAATAACCAAGTTATTGCTGTTTAAAGTTGAGAGAAGTATTCGGCAATTTTTTGAACACCATGTGCAATACTAAGTGAAGACAAATATAATAATTTTTAACTTCAAGGATCTAAAATACACTCTGCAAAGCTGCTTTCTTAAAATTATTTTTTTATTGCTAATATTAATTTTCTACGCTAAGCCTGCAATTTCCCTAAAATTGAAATGTCTTGCAAACAATAAGTCCTAGGCATGCAGAACCTTTAATAAAGTTCACCTATTTTTTATGGTGCTTTAAAAAATGCAGTAGTATACAAGGTGTTCCATTTAAAAATACATAACTGATATGGTACGCTTTTCCTGGACACCCTGTATATTTCAAACTATTTTTAAAATGTAGCCGCTATCAACCTACACGTACCTACCTAAACAGGTTTCTATAACATTTGTCGTTTGATCTCTAGCAACCGAGGCGTTACTGGTGGCCCACCCTGTATAATATAAAAACAATACTTTATACAGGGTGCTACTTTGAATGGGATCATATCTATAGGAAAGCTAATTTGAGCTTTAGAAATATGTTTATTTCCTCAAATTTCGTCATGAGAACTGATTTTTTTAACTTATTTCGAGATTGCTAGTCCCAAGCACATAGGCAATTGGGAGCTACAGCATGCATTGTCAAGTTCCATCTTACTAAATTGGAATACGTGTTTTTTCATATCACACAAATTTGACAATGATGACACTCAAACACACTGTACTGTCAATAAACAGTAAAATAAATAACTTTATTTATGTCACTAAAAACTACATCGGATTTTATTACTAATTTAAACTTAAAAAACACAACATTGCACTATACGAATTCTATTTCGATTCCATTAAAAACTAATATTTCACAGAGGAAGTCACAAAATTACCTACCGTATGAAATGGTGAGGTTACCGGCAACTTTAATTTTGTCAAATGAATGTTGGCTGTTTGTTTTTTTCCATCTAGCTTCCTGTTGTCATATCACATCAGGTGGATTGATTATTAGGGTGGGCCAAAAAAACCGACTATTTTTTTTTTACTTTATACTCTGAAAAATAGGTTGCTAGACACCTCTAGAAAATTCTCTCCAAATATGAGCTCTTAATTTTAATAGGAAGGTACTCCGCTTTACAGTTTTCCATTTAGTCCTCAGTATTAGAAAAAAAAAATTCATATCTCTATCAACTGGTTTCGTTAAAAATATCTCTCCTCATGTACTTGTAGGAAATTGAACCCTCTACAAAAAAGGTCTCTTACAATTTTTTCGTAAACCTCACCGTTTAAAAGATATTAAAGGTTGAACTTTGATTATTTTAAGACAAATTTCTGTTTTGCTTATGAATTGTATAACTCGTTAACAAAAAATCATTATGAAATGCGCAATTCATAGTTTGTAGGAAATTAACTACTCTACAAAAATGGTCTCTTATGATTAGTCGATTAAATAAAGTTTTTAAAAGATATTCATCGTCAAACTTCAATGTACTGTTTTAAACTATTTTTCTAGTTTTTTTTTAGTCGTAAACAGGTTCGGTTACATCGAAAAAAAATTAGTGCATTATTTCTGACTGAGAGTCAATGATTCATTAAATCTTGAAAAAATAACGTTTTTGTCAGAAATTTATTATGAAAAGTTTTAATCTTCAAGAAAAAAAATGTTCAATTTGTTATTAAAAAGCTTTTTTATTTAATTATCAAGTGAGTCATAAAATTTCAAACATTTATAAAATATTCATACTTTCAATGTAAAAAATTTTTTTTATAAATAATATAAAATAATTTAAAACATTTCTCTGTTCATAGAAACTCAAATTTGTATAGATTTCTCTGAAATCATAAACTAAATTGAAATTTTCCGAATTATTAATCAGAAACTGTTAAAATTGGCGTGCATTGAAGTTTGACGATGAATATCTTAAATGCTTTATTTAATCGACTAATCATTTTAGCAATTAATTTCTTACAAAATTATGAATTGCGCATTTCATAATGAGTTTTTGTTAACGAGTTATAAAATTCATAAGCAAAACAGAAATTTGTCTTAAAATAATCACATTTCAACCTTTAATATCTTTTAAATGGTGAGGTTTACGAAAAAATTGTAAGAGATCTTTTTTGTAGAGCGTTCAATTTCCTACAAGTATATGAGGAGAGATATTTTTAACGAACACTTGATAGAGAGATATGATTTTTTTTTTCTAATACTGAGGAAAAAATCGAAAACTGTAAAGCGGAGAATCTTCCTATTAAAATTAAGAACTCATATTAGGAGAGAATTTTCTGGAGATGTCTAGCAACCTATTTTTCAGAGTATAAAGTTAAAAAAAATAGTAAATTTTTTGACGCACCCTATTGATTATTATTTGCATCTCACCTATGTCAATGTCAGGGATTATTGATACCGAGACTCACAAACTGAAACACATTGCTTCAAAAAACAGTAATATACACTTTTTGTAAAAATTTCAGATTAGTAAGTTTAGTTTTTGTGTATATTTTATAAAACAGCAAAAATAATGATCTGAACACATAAATAGTTTTACTTACCTTTAGTTACATATGTAGTACATATGTGGAATTTAAAAAACAAATTCGATTTATAATAAAATTACATTTGAAATAAATAGTTTATGAAAATAAAGGAATCTTTGTAAGAACAGGGGTGCCAGACATGAACTGATCCCTTCATAATGCATAAAGAAATTATTCAATTTCTAAACCCCTTAAAGCCGTATTGCATTGGATCCCTTGACAGGCAATGATTTATTATTTTGCATCGAATATGATCCTACTATAGACAAGGTTTAAATGCAGTTTAAGAAATGAATTATAACTCGATTATCTACAGAGTGACCCATTTGAAAGCGGGCCACCCACATAACATTTTTATTTATGGAGCGATTTTGACGAAATTTTTTTTGAAATGTAGAGGGGGGAAAAGTGTATTTTGGAGCTAAGCCCCGTCCAGTTCTTTTTTAAACTAAGGCCTACTAGATAACATTCAGAGGCTGAAAAATCCAGAATCCATATTAGCGATTTTTTTAGAAAAAATCTGCGTACGCCACTGGATTTGGCTTCCCCTGAAATGGATCTGTACCAAATTTCATGAAAAAATATTCAACATTAACGATTCTGCAGCTAAATTTCTGTCAAATTGTTTATTATGCATAAAGAAATTTTTTATTTAGTAACCCATGCGATAATAAATCAATCACAACAAATATTTAATAACACGTTTAATAGACATCATTATACCAAAATACAATGAAACAGACATAAAAATGAGCGATAAATTAACATAAAATTTACAAAAAATACAATAAAATAAAATTAACACACATGGATTAAATTAAATTCTGGAATTTTCAACTAAATCTTCATTTAATTGAATTCATTTATTGTATTGTTTTTGAATGTGTGCCATAACATTAGACAATTGATGTGTTGTAATTTCAGCGCATGCCTATCTTCTTCTTTCGCGCAGTTCTTCTGCATTCATTGGACGAGTGTAGTAAACTTTTTCTTTAATGAACCCCCATAAAAAAAATCTAGGAGAGGCAACATTTACAAAAATATTCATTCAATTAAATGGAGATTTAGTTGAAAATTCCAGAATTTAATTTAATTCATGTGTGTTAATTTTATTTTATTGTATTTTTTGTAAATTTTATGTTAATTTCTCGTTCATTTTTCTGTCTGTTTCATTGTATTTTGGTATAATGATGTCTATTAAACGTGTTATTAAATATTTGTTGTGATTGATTTATTATCGCATGGGTTACTAGATAAAAAGTTTCTTTATGCATAATAAACAATTTGACAGCAATTTAGCCGCAGAATCGTTAATGTTGAATATTTTTTCATGAAATTTGGTACAGATCCATTTCAGGGGACGCCAAATCCAGTGGCGTACGCAGATTTTTTCTAAAAAAATCGCTAATATGGATTCTGGATTTTTCAGCCTCTGAATGTGATCTAGTAGGCCTTGGTTTAAAAAAGAACTGGACGGCGCTTAGCCCCAAAATACACTTTTCCCCCCTCTACATTTCAAACAAAATTTCGTCAAAATGGCTCCATAAATAAAAATGTTATGAGGGTGGCCCGCTTTCAAATGGGTCACTCTGTATGTATATAAGCAATATTTTTTTTATTTGCCTTTTAAAAATTTTTGTTAAGCAAAAGTGCAACTAACATTTATACAAAAAATGTATGTAATAGTGTTAATTAGCGTAAAAAGATTTAATAATTTTTTTTTAAGTCTCCAAGAAATATTTTAAATATTATCTAAGTATTTAAGGGTGATTTGATTTCAATACAAAATATAGAGAAACATTTTTTATTTACTGATGCTATTTACAATATACAACAATTAAAAACATAAAAGTTAGCTTCCGACGAAGCTGCTCCCTTTGGGAGTTTTTATGAAAATAAAAATACCGTTACACATCAAGCAGAAATTTTTACCGTTTCTTTACTTAAGTAGTATTGGGTTATGGTGTTTCGTATAATAATACTGTGGATATATACAATGTCTGGTATATAAATTTTTCCGATCTATTCAAAAGTTTATAAAAATTAAAATCTACATTCTTTTCTTAACATTTAAGAATGACGCTAACTTTAAAACTACTTTTGTCTAAATAAATAAAATTGTTCTTTTGAAACAAAAGTAATTCTATGAAAGCCAATTATACAATTATTACACAACACAGATCTAAAAGACCTACCAAATTCCTTTTAAGGCGTCTATGATAACATGTCCTAATTCAAGGATATTCAGAAAAATTACTACTAATAGTTTTCTGGATGATGGTAATCCGTGTTTATATAGTTAGGCAACAGGTTGAAAGGGATTTTAGTATAAATAAGAATGACAGACAAATGTCACCATCTAACATTGTCAAACATAACGTTAACTAGTTGTCTAACTATGAGTATACAGACAAGGATTCCAAAACAAAATATGACTTCCTCGCCTCTTAGTGTCCAATACAGCAATAAATAATCATATACACGATTTACACCGATTTAACAAAGATTACATTTATACTGCACATTTCTGAAAAATACAGGATACGAGGGGGGACCCAAAATAACCCGACGAAATTCGTCAAATGCGCCGCTCTTGTAGTTTGGACTTCTCCCACTAGATGGGTGTTACAGTCTGCCAAGTGGCGTTGCTTGAGACGGTTATAGCAAGCCTGAGACAGTTTTCGTGTAACGACTATTTCTTCAATTTCTTAAAATGGTTAATTGGCATTGAAATTTTGTTTTCTGCTATGTAAAGTGCATCGGACAGCTTATACCGGGGGTTCCTAAATAAGTGTCGCAACGGAAAACGGTAAATTCCTCTTCTATTTTTCTCTCCGGGCTTTCGTTTCCGAGATACACGGTGTCAAAACTTGTCAGTGTCAAACTAATTTTTTTTAGTTTATTCTTGCCAATATCTTAGGAACTGTTTGAACTACAGGACTGAGCTTTTGTGAACAAAAACAAACACTTTGCTAACATTTCAAAAATCTTTTGTATTTCAAAAAATAGTAATAATTAACAATTTTTAACGAAATTTAACATCAGTTTTTGTAAATTTTAGTCGTTAAAGTGATAAAAAATTATTTTTAAGTCCTATCTGTTGTTAAATTTCGTTAAAATTGTTATTACTACATATTTTTTGAATTACAAAAGCTTTTCGAAACGTTTGTTTTTGTTCATAAAGTCATTTTTCTTGAAAACTGTTGACTTTAGAGCAATCAGAATTTGCCGTCAAATGTCAATTTTTCCAGTGGCGTAAAAGTTAGGGGGGAAAAACCCTTATGATACCTTAAAATCTCCACCACTGGCACGTCCAATGAATTCGAGGATGCGAAAAAGTAGCTATTAATAGTGGAAATGTGTGTACAAAAGCTCAGTCCTGTAGTTCAAACGGTTCCAAAGATACTGGAAAAAAACTAAAAAAAAATAAAGTTTTGACACCGTGTATCTCGAAAACGAAAGCCTGGAGAGAAAAATGGAAAAGGAAATCAATGTTTTTTTTTTTTTTTTTTTTCAAGAGGAATTTACAGTTTTTCGTTGCGACATTTATTTAGGAACACCCTGTACACAGAACATGCCTTGAAAAGAACTCAAATGTACGAGTGAAAAGAAAATCGAAGGCGGCACTGCAAGGCATCGGAAAGGACGAGTACAAAAGGTGTTTCCCGCAATGGTAAAAACCTTTGTATCAGTGTATTAGTATTAACGGAGAGTGCTTCAAAGGTGACTAACATTTGGAACACAAAAAAAATCTATTTTTTTAAAAACGGTGTCCGGTTATTTTAGGGTTCCCCCCCCTCTCATATATCGTTAAAACACTGTGCCTTGTTCCATATCATAAAATCTAATCATGTTCCTTTCTGGAATTGAATTTGATGTAAATATCCAGCAGACTAACCGGAGTGACTAATTTTTTATTTAATCTATAAGGCATAACAAAAAACAAAGAAAACTATTCTTTTATATGGAAAAAAAAAAGAAAATATATATTTCTGTGTATTAGAATACTAAAAATACTTGTATGTTTACCTTATGTATTGTTTGTTAAAGACAATTTTTATCCTTATTTCTTCTAAAGGCTTTCTAACGGTCATCACTTCCCAAATAATAAAATTATCACAATGACTTCTACATTTCTCATGAAATCACACCGACTCGCTGTTACCAGCCGACGATTGACTTAGATCGACAATTATCTCACCTACTCAAATCTTACTGCTCCTCCTTTGCGTAAAATTCAGTGTTGAACCTCGTGGTCAAAATATAAACGACCGCTTCGTACGTCGACATCATAATCGCTGTGTTTGGTATCTGTCTCACTAACTGAGTCGTTAGACCTCTGTAAATACCCCTGAAACCCTCCTCCTTGTAGACGAGTCCCAAAGTTTGCCAGAAGGCCGTGTATTTTGAACCCTCCTCGCGCAGTCGCGTTCTGGCGACCTCGTGGGGGTAAGCTATGCAAGAGGCTACCGTTTTAGAAATAGCCCCGGCCATCATGAACTCGAGGAAGTCCTTGGAACTCTTCTCGTCGGTGACATGCGACCTGTGCGCCATTAATTCGGCCTTTATGGCTTCGTAGATCACGAAATGTACAATGGTTTCCGAGATGCCCATGTAAGAGGCTGTTATGCCTTTGTAAAAACCTAGAATGCCCTGAAATTTAAAGTCTTGTAAGATTTTTTTATCTTTCTCGTAACCTTTAAAAATAATATGAATGTGCCGTGATAATTTATTTATGATATACAGGGTGTTCTCAAAGTTGAGTCATTTATTTTAACAGCAGCAGTAGAACTTGTAAAAAAAGTCAATTTACCAAAAATTGTTTATATAAAAGTTGACAAATAAAGCAATTATTAACAATTTAAAAACTTTATAATACAAACCTGATTTGTTGTCATTTTCGACCACTCCGTTGTAAAAACATAAATTGTTTGTTTATTACTGATACTAGGTATGCCTTTTTCTTGTAGTTGCACAGTTTTGAGTACGCTTTTTGATTTGACAGTGCTAAATAATTCGTACAGTAGTGCGTGATATTATTTTTGATTTGTTGGTGTTTTGTGCAATAAAAATGGAACATGTTAATGAAAACAATGAACTAGTGGACGTAATATTAACTTACAGGGAGTGTCAACAAAATGCAACTGCAACATGTCACTTGTACGTGGAAAGGTTTCCTTTACGAAATCATCCTAATTTAGTTATAAGACTCCGCGACACAGGGTATTTAAAGGAACGAGGAAATTTTGGTAAATCGACTTTTTTATTAGTTCTATGAGCTGTTAAAATAAATGACTCAATTTTGAGAATACCCAAAAGATAGTCATTAATAGTCAATGTAACACTGCGTGTTAAAAATATTTGTCCATAAAAAAAAAGATAAAATCAAAAATCATTTCTATAAAGTTAGCATGAAATAGAATATGCAACACTGAAAAATGTATTTTATTTTTCAGCAGCGTCTTCGTATCAAATCTAGATGGCAGTGTCAACAATAGCCAATTGTATTGGATTTTCAAGTTTTTGGAAACGCCTGAAGATGAAAACTTAGTCGATTACTTACACTGATTATTTCAGCTAGGAAATAATAATAAGAGTCTGTTTAAGGGCCAATATCAGTAATTAGCACATTTTTCACATTCAAGTATTTCCAAAGCTTTCTAGTTTTTGAACTGAAACGGAAATATCATATATTTAAAATCAAGTCTATATAAAAAATTATGTTACTCTATATCGATAAAATTTTAAATATAGGCGTTTAACATGGCTGATTAAGGTTATGTAATTTAAAAAACCCAAAGAAAGGCAATCAATGTTGTTAAATAAACATCAGAACATCATTGTTAAGTAAACATCAGAACATAGCATATTTAAAAAAATTAAATTAGTTGATTTATCAAATATCATAGCATGCAACGTGCTAAAGCGATTTTCCCAAAAATCACAGCAGGATTGCCAACTCGATCATCATAATTGATTCAGTAGACATGATACACTATATACAAGACATCCCAGAAATAAGTGCCAAAATTTTAACAACTCATTTAACTCATCAAAGTCTAATAATTTCTATAAGCTTATCCAATATTTCTTCTTATTAACCCTTTCGCTGCGCAATACGTCTGAACATAGCAACCGCGCCGTGCGCGAAACTTTATCGCGTGCGAATATATACGTCCGGAGCAGTTAGACCACTTATAGTTTTACATTATGTTGTGTTAAATTACCATTTACGATAAATTTTACGATTTTATTTTGAATAAAATACAGTATATGTACTAAATAGAAACTGAAAGAAACATGAACAATCTTGGTATCATTACCAGTACCTCTTTCCATAAAAATATTTGTCACAATCGGTATAAGCTCGCCCGCAAAAATTCGCCACTAATGCGCATGGTTGCGTATATATATAGGGTTTGAGCAGCCTGATCCAATTTAACTATTCATGCGAATTAATCCGTCTGGAGCAGTTTGAGCCCTATAAATTTTTAGCGAATATATACGTCTAGAGCAGTGAAAAGGTTAAAATAACACTAATGGATCATTACACCTTCCGTTATATCAGATCGGTTAGATGGTCGAAAGTATTTATACCGTTTAAGTAACATCTTAAATGATTTACTGCTAAGGCTGCTATGGAAAAAGGACCAAAATGAACATCAGGGCGAGCTTAGGGGTTCTGATAGCGCGCCAGGCCCCATAGAGCCTAATCCGACAACAACAAGTATGTCGATTATTCCTAGCTGAGGAGGTACAACGTATATTCGTAACTGGCGGTAACCAGGTACCTAGGTCACGGTATAACAATACGGTATACAAAACCATTGTACTTTAAACTTAGTTATTATCTTTTCATAACTTTTAAGTTAATACCCATTGTACAAAAATAATATTTTACGATTTTTATGAGGTTTATAAAAGCACACAAATTGCTCCCAATTTATAGATTAGATTAACATCCGTAAAAAAACAACGAAGGTAAAATATTTTTAAACAAACAGAGCCTTAGAATAGAAATTGCAAAACCTTAAAAATAATAATATGCGTGAGACTTACCGATGTAGCATATATCCTTCGAACGACTTGCATAGCAGTCACATCACTATTCCTAGTTAAATCTAACTGGAGACGGGTCTTAACGAACCATATGGGGTTAGTCAGGGTGCTGGCCATGAAGCCCGCGCAAGACGCAGAGCAAACATGTACTATGGGCGAGTCCGCCGGGAGGAAGCTATTCCAAAACACCTTCGCCTGGGAGTACGTGCAGAAGTATACAGCTCGGGAAGGCGCCACGCCCACCAGGTTAGGCCCAAGACCTAAGAAAAAAATATATAAATTTATAATTTACATTTTATAATAGATTTTATAATAATAGCTCCAACAGCAGATGTAAAAAAGTGAAAATAAATAGATTTCGTTACAAAAATGTGTTTAAAATTCAACTGTTTTCAAGATATAGTTCTAGTTGGACAAAATATATTGATATTTGGGTAAATCTCTGAATTCGATATCCTGCTTTGTTTAAAATTTGTATTTTATGCTAGAATATTGCTCTGCCACATCAATTTTAGTTTAATACAGAATGTCAGTGACAAACAACCGTTGGTAAAGAGAAAAGATTTTTCACCACTGTCTTAAATTAAAAAATGGTCTTTTCCCAACACTCATCATTAATAGATAGATTCAAGCCTTTTGAAGCCAACACAGATTGGAAACAGACACAAAATACATATTTTTAATTTTTATCTTCTTTTACAAAACTTATTATACACGTCTTTTCATTTCTTTTTCAATTTTTAAAATTAGAATATTTGGAAGGATAAAAAACTTAAAATTCATATTTAATTTCAACTAGAAAATTTAATCTAATAAATACCTACATATTTTAATTTTCTGTTTATTAAATCAATGTCTTTACTTCTTTATTTATCATTTGAATCAATAATATAATTAAAATACATTTGTCATTAAAGACACAGCAAAATAGTAGCAAAAAATCAAATAAACAACACTCAAAATAATTAACAATTATTCAAAATGCTTTCTGTATATTTTATCAAAAATTGGCTCCCGATATTTTTAAAATTGTTCCAAATTGGTAACAATTCAAATCACATGCGATTGATGTTATGGAAATTCTAAAAATGTATCCTCATGATCAGTGGCAGTTTCTATATAAGGTCATATGGTCGATGACCTCCCATATAAATATATGATAATAAAGAGATATTCAATGTATTACTAGAAATTGGCAAAAATTTATATTTTTAAGAATCTATTTGCATTTTTACTGTAACAAGAATACCTAAAAACAATACATTCATTAGTGTCATGAAATAGAAAGATAATAAGGGTGCGGTATTGTCCTAATACATTTGAATCGACACACAACAGACCCAATAGTAGAAAATGAGCATTGTTCTTCAATTTTGAGAAGAAGTCAGAGTCAAAAAATACAATGTGATAAGAAGGGTTAACTATTTCAGCTATGAGCAGAATAGAAGAGTTGTTGATAAAGCAGATAAACGATAAAATTAATGACCACTGTGCATCTCAAAAGGATTGATTTATGTATAAATATTATGAGGTATACACTGAGTTCGTAAAGTTTGGAATAAATTCGAAAAATCGTTACTGAAGGGTTTTGACAGGAAATGCTCGGACACGTCAACTTTAGTTTATAAAATGTCACTTTTTTTAGCAATCGACTTTTTTTTTGTTTTGTTTGTTTTTGATCTATGACGTCATCGGCAATTTTTTTAAATGGCAACCCATATTTTTTTCCACGGATTTCGATAGAGCACATTTTTCTGAGTACGAATATGTCAAAAACGCATGACCTTCAAGATGGAAGTTTTCGAGATATTCGGTTCCAAAGTTTCAAGAATGCATTATACAAGCGATGACAAAATACTAATCATTTATCAAGGAAGTGCTGGAAAAATTACAGTTTTGATAGTTGAAGTTTGTTCTCGCAAGTTTGTGTTTTAAACTGTCTATTATCTCGAAAACTTCCATCTTGAAGGTCGTACGTTTTTGACATAATATTCATGCTCCGTAACTGCTCATAAAATTTTCGATTCTTTCCCTTTCACTCAAATGACGGACCATTTTCAAATAAAATGAATTCTGATAGAATAATGATTAATCAACTTAAAATAAAACACAAACTTGCGAGGACAAACTTCAACTATCAAAACTGTAATTTTTCCAGCGGTTCCTTGATAAATGATTAGTATTTTGTCATCGCTTGTATAATGTATTCTTGAAACTTTGGAACCGAATATCTCGAAAACTTCCATCTTGAAGGTCATGCGTTTTTGACATATTCGTACTCAGAAAAATGTGCTCTATCGAAATCCGTGGAAAAAAATATGGGTTGCCATTTAAAAAAATTGCCGATGACGTCATAGATCAAAAACAAACAAAACAAAAAAAAAGTCGATTGCTAAAAAAAGTGACATTTTATAAACTAAAGTTGACGTGTCCGAGCATTTCAAATGTCAAAACCCTTCAGTAACGATTTTTCGAATTTATTCCAAACTTTACGAGCTCTGTGTATTAACATTTTAAAAATTGACTTCCCATTTCTAGATTCTCAAACCACCACTGCCTGTATGTACTTTAGACCGGAATTTCTTGAAAACGGTTTGATATATTCAAAATTAAACAAGTGCATTTTTTATTTCTTAATAATCAATCGGTACCTTCCAATTTGTTTGCTTAAGTAAGGTAAAAATAAAAAAGTAATAGTAACCCTCTAAAACTACTCCTCACGAAACGTGAAATTTATATAAGATGCTCGAAAGGAATTTTCATAAAATATATCTACCATCTCCCTTAAAAGGGGTATATCTCCCAAGTTTGAAATTTGCTGGAAAAAGTACCTTTTTTTATGTGCTACAAAATTCGGTAGACAGATTATCAAGATAAAATCTGACACGCATATACCGACACCAATTTGTTTTAAAAAAGATAACGGAAGTGATATTTCATTAAAAAATTATTACCTTTGAACAACGCCATGGGCCCCTCATGCTGTATAATATGCCTGAGACACTGGACGATGCTGAGCGTTTGGATCTGGGACGGCGGGGAAGTGTAACCTGAAAGAGCCACAACTTGAGGTCGGCTGTACCAAGAAGAGGTCCACAACCTACGCCTCTGGTCGGGAACAGTTCGACATGTCGTTTTGGGCAATGGGCTCTCTCCTGGGATGTTGGAGAGGTCGCGCACTATTACGAAGCTATTCCTGGAAGACTGCTGCCTGGTCTTGACCACCTCCAGGGGGCAGGTTACTATGGCACCTGTCGTTCCGGCAACTCTAAAAACAGAGATATTATTTCATTATCTCTAAATATCTAAACGAAAAGGTTTAAAACATCAATCTAATATCTATTGCAATGTCAAAATGGCTCTAGAAACAATTTTGTGAAAACAATGACGAGTGTGAGTTGAAGTATGGTATGGTACGAATTTAGTAAAACAGCTGTATTTGAACTTTTTACATCCTATTAAAATATGTTTCAATACTCACAATTCATCACTATATATGTATAAGTGCCAATTTTACTCAAATGGATGCATCGGGAAGTATTTCAATTGCTATGAAAAAACAAGAAAGAACAAATATAAAAAGCAAGTGTTCCTTCTAGCACTTATTAATTTTTTAATTTATACATTTTTGATTTTGTTTTATAATTTTTAAAATTCGCAAAAAAATACAGCTACATCTTTAAATAATTTTTTATTATATATATATATATACATATTATATTTGTATAACAGACCAGTGGTGTGCAACCTAAGTTGCAACCATTATTTCCATATACAGGTTGTTTGTAAATAAGTGCAAAATATTTTTTATTTATTTTTAATATTTAAGGGGTGGTTCCCGAAGTTATTTTGTGAAAAAAAGTTCATATAAACATAGGTCGAAATATGCTTCATTTCCGAGATACAGTGTTTAAATTTTAATTTTTTATTTATTTCAATTAATTATTTCAAAGTTTTGAACATCCTGTATCTCGAAATCGAAGAATTTTTTACCCACATCCATATAATCTTTTTATTTTCAATGTTGAATTGCATTTTTCTTTGACCATAATAAAAGAGACTGTAATAAAAGATTAACGAAACCTACAATAAAATGTGTTTTATTTTTTCCTCAAACACGGTGTATCCTACTAAAAAATTGAAGTGATCAATTTCATTCAGAATTGATGGCGGATCTAAAAAGGTGGAATTCTCGCACGAACGCCACTGGTGCAAGTAGAAATATTCGGATCACCCAAAAATTGCACATTTATCCCTCCAAAGCGTTTTTCAAATTTCGAGTCAATATCTTTAAAACTGAAATAATTAAAATAAATAAAAAATTTAAATTTAAACACTGTATCTCGGAAACGAAGCATATTTCGACCTACGTTTATATTAACTTATTTAAGACCTTAAGAATTAACAAATTTCAAAACTATAATTTCCTCAAAATTGGTTATCCATTGCCTAATTTTGAAAGATTTTTATTCAAAATCTAATAAGATGTTATTCTAAACTCCTTCGTTTGGTCTACTGAGATGTTTATTTTAATTCAATTATGAAGCGTCAATTGTAACAGAAAGTAAAAAAACTGTTCCTGCAAAATTACCATTTCCTCAAACATGAATCCAGAAATATAAAATGAACAGAAAATAAGACATCAAATTATTGAAATAACGAGTAACATACTGGAAACTTACATTTTTTAATTTATAGGCATAATTTAAGCCCAAGACTAGAAAATTTATTCTATTTTAATTGCCAGTAAAGGTGAAATGATCTCAACAAAATCAATACAATATTATAGAGTACCTACTTTTAGAACTTGCATTATTTGGCTGAAACTAACATGTGGGGCAACACATATTAAATTATAAAACCGAGTTTCGAGAAACATAAAGAAATAGAAAAAATTGCCTTACTTTACACTTCAAACACACTTCAAACAACAAAATAGCATGACAAAATGTGTCTTATTTTAGCTTTTATGAAATTTACTTTATGTACTTATTATTGCTTCCATACTTTAACAACGCCAAAAATAATTTATTCAAAATCAGATAAGATGTTATTCTAAACTCCTTCGTTTGGTCGGAAGGGTTAATTGACAAGAGAAAGTAAAAAACTGTTCCTGCTTAATTGCCGTTTTCTCAACATAAATCCAGAAATATAAAGTGAGCAGAAAATACGACATCAAATTATTGAAATGACGAAGAATATACTGGAAACTGACATTTTTAATTTATAGGAACAATTTAAGCCTAAGACTAGAAAATTTATTCTATTATAATTGCCAGTAAAGGTGAAATAATCTCAACAAAGTCAATATCGAAATTATAGAGCAAGGGTCGGCAACTGGCGGACCGCGGTCCAGATCCGGACCGCGGAAGGTAAAATAATGGACCGCCAAAAATTTTTTGAAAATATAAATTACTCAAATAAATTATTTAAAAAATATTTTTTTACGTTTGAGTGCAACCCTTATAATTTTTTCTAGTATTTTACAATTGTGACTGATTTGAGTTCTTAATGTAAATGAAAATAAAAAATTAGTAAGAAATATGAATTTTTTCTGGACCTCGTTAAAAAATTTCAAAAGTATCCGGACCCCACCTAAAATTACTTGCCGACCCCTGTTATAGAGTACCTACTTTTAGAATTCGCATTAGGTACCTACTAAATTGTAAAACCGAGTTTCCAGGAACACGAAGAAACAGAAAAAAATGCCTTATTTAACCATGAAACAAAATAGCATGACAATAAAATGTATCTTCTAGTTTTTATGAAATTTACTTTATGTACCTATAATAATGCTTATTGTAAGGATAGATTTCTGAAAGCCTGCTATAAGACCCATTTCCCATTTCCCATCGTAAGCAACAACATTCGAATAATAGAACCAAAACTGGTTTTGATGTTAAAATTATGAGGTTTTAGTCTTGTTTATTCAGGGATTAAATAAATAACTGCGAAAATTAAGGGGGTGAGCGAATTCCCGAGCGATTTTTGGCTGATCCTGATGGGACAATTTGTTATAACGGTGTTTTGCTCATAATACTTTGTTAGTTGTAAAAGAGCAACATGAATTTTTATCATTTTGATACCTTTCTTTGGATCGATTAGAACCAAAAGGTATCTACGAAATTAACTTCTAAAATTAACGTTTGGTAATTAAACAATTAGTTGCAAAAAAAGAACGAAAGTAATTAACAAATACTTGAGCCACAACTTTACGGTCAATCAAATCGGCTTTTGACACACATTTTAGTCATTAGATTGACCGTCTTTTCCATAAATTTCATCAAAATCCACCGCTTTTTGCAATAATAATGCGCAATTTTCGAAAACTGACTTTTTCGCGTTCGACTTTTACTTTACAGTTAACAAATTGGTGAAATATACCTTTAGGTACCTTAAATTGTAGGTAATTTAATTACGTACAACATAAAATAACTAACATTCCGATAGGTCGTCTAGATTTTCATGTGCAGTAAAAAAAAAGTGAAAAATATGTAATTTGCCACTTATTTGCAATTTTCCAACTTCGCGTCACTTCTTTCGAGTTAGTTTTTTGATATTATTCTACATACCATCATAAAGTGCAATAAAATGTCTACTAACATATTTTTTAAGTTTTCAGGGTTTATGATCTAATTCGACTGGACTTAAAAAACAACGCATAGGTGGTGCAAGGAGAGTATTTTCTCTTCAATTAATTGTATCATTAGCCTAAGTATTTTGTCTCAGATATCCGATTTCGAAATAACTTTATATAGCAAAGCTACTTTAATTTTCACCGATTCTACAATCTTTCTCGATTTTTTTCTAGAACAGAACTGGGACAATTTATCAAAATTTTGCTCGCGTGACGCGATCTTTTTCTGGAGACACGCACAGGTCTAAATCAGATCTTAGGCCTGCCATGATGTTTGGCCGGATAATACATATACCAGACCCAGACACCGCGCCTAGCCGGAAGAAGATTATTTCATACCTATCCACTAAGCATGGACAATTATTTATGATGGAATGTCATTAAACCGTAATTAAATGCGATATAAACTGATAATTCATATTCCATGTCAGGTAATAACAAAAACAATCCATTTAAAACAACTACGAGCTCATATCGGGATTTTTATTTAATTTACCTTTCGCTCATCAGCTTGAGTATATTGAAATAATCATTGACGCACTTAGAGGCCTCTATCGCCACTACTTCCCGTTAAATTTTATTAATATTAGATAGTAATATGTTGCGGTTAAATATACATATAGTTAAACAGAAACTTTGAGTCGTGATAAAGCTTTTTATTTGTTTAAGAAACGCAGTAGACTCCTATTTTATTCTAAAACATTTACATACATAGGTATAACGCAATCTTTCCAACAAGGACTTAAAGCAAAAATTGCGAAGACATAATATATATTTTTTGAAAATCATTGTGGCATAATCATTATTTGTTAGATAAGATAATAAAAACGCAATATGTATATTGTTTTTTCAGCTTGTAATCAATTTCGATATAATTGGTATTTAAACATTATTATTTTTTATATTCGCTTTACGTATGCGTAGCTATAAAACTATCTAGATATTACAGTTAAATACATTGAGATTATATTAAAAACACACACAATATTCTATAGGACTTACAATAATTAGCTTTACGCGTAATTAATAATTTTTAATACTTAATCCATAAAAAATAGGAAGTTAAAAACAATCTTAACTCTAAAGCTTGGGATGAATATATAATCACAGGTGAAGATTGCGAAAATTATGAGGGCAGGTTCAAAATAATGAGAAAAATATCATATTAGGAAATGGAAATTTTATATAGAAAATATTTTAAGAATCAAATAACGATTGAAATAAGGATGCTATTATAAATAATTCTCTAAAATTGGTAGCAGCAAAAGGCAATAAATTAAGGTCAATATTTCATCTTACCACCATTGCATAAATTTGATATTATCAAGGCCTAGATCTGGATTCGCTATAAATCATAGTGTTTGCAACACTGTATTATAATATAGGCTATAACGGCGGCAAATAAAAGAATGAAAAACAAATAATGCTTAAACACCTACGGAAATATGTATGTTAGGCAATAAAGGAACGACAATATTCTCTGTTTACAGTTTATTAAATACAAAACATATTTATAGTTTCAGATAACTTCAATATCTAAAAAGCAAAATTGAAAACATAAAAGTAGGTGAGGCGCATTTAGTTTAAACAATGACCTTGATGTTATCTATATTTTGGAAACATATGTATACTGCACCAAATAATAATTTAAGGCTAGAATTTAACCGTCTGAACAACAAATTTGAATCATGGTAGGTAATTTAAATATTTACAAACTGATAGCGAAAGGAGCATTATATATTTCAGTATAGGTAATATATCGATTCGAAATTTGAGCAACAGTCCTTTAAGAAATTCGCAAAACATGAACATAAAAAAAATTGAGAAAAATAGTTTAAGACAATTCAAGTGCTCTACTACATACAGGGTCGGAAAGTCCCCATGGTTCATCGGCCGTTACGTGAGAGCGATAAAGAAAGTCATAGAAATCCGTGCGATAGAGAAAGATGGCTATAATGAAGGCGTCTAATAGTCGCCGCCCATTTCGCCCTTCCACAAATAAGATCCACTTCTTATTTGTAGAAGGGCGAAATGGGCGGTGACTATTAGACGCCTTCATTATAGCCATCTTTCTCTGTCGTACGGATTTCTATGACTTACTTTATCGCTCTCACGTAACAGCCGATGAACCATGGGGACTTTCCAACCCCTGTATTACGTGAGAGCGATAAAGAAAGTCACAGAAATCCGTGCGATAGAGAAAGATGGCTATAATGAAGGCGTCTAATAGTCACCGCCCATTTCGCCCTTCCACAAATAAGATCCACTTCTTATTGTATATGTTTAACACATTTAGTTGCTGTGAAAAAAATACAGTATCCTAGAAGTAGAGGTACAAAAATTTTAAGCAAGTATTTAACTATTAAATTACAATACATCTTGTCTGTTTTTTATACCTATCAAAATGGAACCAAATGGAATCATTTTTACGATTTAGGAATCATTATTTACGATTTAGGAATTACATATTACTTAGATGTTTTTGATATGTTTTACATAAAAAAAAACAAATTTTATTGTACTTTTTTCTGTTTATTATTAACTCAATTAAAAGTTTTGACTTATGCTCCAGTGGCGGGTAACAAAAATTAAAAAATTATGTTATCTTAAAAATTAAAGAGTTGTTGCTTTTAATAAATGCGTGGTTCTAATTTTGACACTTATTTCTGAGACACCCTGTATATATAATTGTGACAGTGGTAGTGTTTATTGACCATGTTAGATTATAGGAAAAATCTATATAGCCAGTCAAAACAAAAATATGTATTTAATGACGTATTTGTTTTTTACTATTAATTGTGAATTTGTTATTAAATAATTTATTAGTGATTAGCATTTAAAAACATGTTTAACTCACCCTTTTGACTGTTTATAACAAGTATTGTTGGCTATAAGCCAAGAAGGCAGCTTATTTAATATTTTATAAGAACCCACTTCATTGCAGACGAAAAATTATTAAAATATTTTGGTATTTACATAATCGTGGTTTTTGAAGCTTTTTTTTTCATCTCAGATATTAATTTGAAATAAAGTGCGAAAAAATAACATTACAGCCTTTCAAAAATCACTAAAAAATGTATGAAATATTTTGGTTCCATTAATTTTTTCAGGTAATAACTATATAACATTATTTTTTTTAAATGTGAAAACATCAGTAAATTAAAAAAAATAAAGTCATCGAAATAGATTGAGGACAGACAATAAATATTTCTGATATTTCAATAATTAATCTGCAATAGGGGAGAATTCAACCACGGGTTTTAGGTTTCTAGAGAGTATCAGCGTGTAAATTATTTAAACTATTGTTTAGCTCATTCAATTGAACCAAATTGGCGCAATGTTCTCTGCAAGGTTATAGCCTACCAAACAGTTTCAATATTTAAAAATATGGAAAAGGGTGACGAGTGTAAACATTTTTTTTATTGCGCAAAATGCGTTCCATTAGGCAACAATTATAATTTAATCATGCACGACCTTCACGGTCGTGTAGAAAAATGTAGTCTTCGGAAAATTACCTATACAGGGTGTCTCATAATTAGCTGCCAACCCTGAACAGGCCGATTCTATGATCAAAACTAAGTAAAAAAGTTCATATGAACATGGGTCCGGAAATGCTTCCTAAGGGCACAGGGACCCATTGAAGAGGGAGGAATGGAAATCATTTTTTTTTGCAATATCTCTCAATCGCGTTGTGATAAATGAATGAAATTTGGTATACACAGCTAAATTTTGATGAGCAATTTGATGGACTAATCCATTTATTTCCACAAGGTCCATTGGGGTGGGTACGGGGGGGCCCTTGGTACTTTGCGTGTGTAACTTTTTCATCTTTGACTTTTTAACAAATTGGACAGCAAATTCCGTTTTCCCGAACTGTTTTACGTTAAAAAGGTACTCTTGTTTCAAATCGTTATCTTTAACGGTTTCTGAGAAAATCGCTCTTGAATTAATCCCACTTTGGTCAATTTCATAGTAATTTAAACAAAAAAAAATATTTTGTTTCAATTTAATCTAGTTTTAATAAAAAAATAATAATAAAAAATTAAATTAAATAAAAATTAATCCTTTAAATGGAAAAGAGAGGAAAGGAAAATTATTATTATTATTTTTTGTTTAAATTACTATGAAATTGACCAAAGTGGGATTAATTCAAGAGCGATTTTCTCAGAAACCGTTAAAGATAACGATTTGAAACAAGAGTACCTTTTTAACGTAAAACAGTTCGGGAAAACGGAATTTGCTGTCCAATTTGTTAAAAAGTCAAAGATGAAAAAGTTACACACGCAAAGTACCAAGGGCCCCCCCGTACCCACCCCAATGGACCTTGTGGAAATAAATGGATTAGTCCATCAAATTGCTCATCAAAATTTAGCTGTGTATACCAAATTTCATTCATTTATCACAACGCGATTGAGAGATATTGGCAAAAAAATGATTTCCATTCCTCCCTCTTCAATGGGTCCCTGTGCCCTTAGGAAGCATTTCCGGACCCATGTTCAGATGAACTTTATTACTTAGTTTTGATCATAGAATCGGCCTATTCAGGGTTGGTAGCTAATTATGAGACACCCTGTATACGTGAATATAGTTTTAATTTCTATAAGGTTTTAGTATGACTGGAAAATGTACTACTGTCGACTCATTAGTACCTAAAGCGTATGAAACTAAACTCTATTCGAAATTGAACTTGAAATCTTGTTGCGGTGTATTAAAAACACATTCAAAATTACTCACAACCCCACCCCACAAGACAAAAAAATCAGATTTAAGGACAGTTAATAGATGAGTTACTACATGATTTTATAATTTGCAAAGCCTGATGCCAAAAAAATTATTTAAGAAGCGACTATTATTCGCTTATTTTTCCGGAGTGAGTTTTTCGTACTGAGACATGTATTATTAGAATTTCTCCACGAAAATAAAATTTTCCATGCTTTCGTAAAATTGTGGGATTCATTTAAAAATATATCTTTGACTGTACAATAATCAATGTTAAATACACTCAAACTGATTGCCAGTGGCAATGATAAAATTTATTAAGGATAAAAATAGGTATTGTAATTTTATTATTACTGTGCGTGCTTGTAAATAATTTACCGTTTTATGCATATAAGTAAACAACTCCGAAATGTAAACAACTTTAATTTTACCCAGTACATCGTCTCAATGATTTATATATATAACGTAATTATTACTCGACTAGATAAGTGGTATCACATTCACAAAGCGTGTAGAAAAATTATGCAATATTTGTATATGATCGAAGATTTATATGCACATATTTCCTATAAATAGCTTGTATATCACTGAATACAATAATACAAACAATTATATCAATAACAAATAACTATTCCTCAATCATGCAAAATAATGCGTAAACAGAAGGAAGCATCTAATCTAGAAACTTATGGATTAAAACAGCTGATTAAATATTGTCAAATTAAGCTTAATGTCAATCAAATTTACACAAAAAAAAATCTAAGTCGCGGGTTATTTATAGAGTGCAAGTTGACAAATGTAATTATCAGGCGCCAAGTTATGTGTTTATGTGTATACCGGAAGGTTTTCGCCAGCTTACGGTTTAATTATTACATAATTATTCGAAAATTTAAGGTTAAAGGTGAATATAAATAGGCAAATAAAAAGTACATACCCCCCAGCAACCAGGTGGATAACAGTATCCCGCTGACTTTGACTCATATCTAATTTCACAGAAATTTTTATAAAAATCAGTCTATAGTCATCTATCTACAGTGTTCTTGACATTGGTTTTCACTGTACTTGATCGGCAAATTGTTGATGTCAACGGATTTAAATAACACGCATTTTCGGTGGGTGTACTACCACCGTAACAGGGGTTCAGATTTGTTCATTTTGGGGAAGTTTACAATTATTTTGTCTTACAATTTGAACGTCTACGTGACCATATCCTCGTAACTCACTGAACAACCACTGGACATGATTTCTTGAATATTTTGACAATAAAGGTGAATTTAGCTTGTGATCTCCCCCCTCAAACTTGTACCATGCTTCGATCACGTGGTGTTGTTTACCCGGTATATTTGCCCTAATTTCGAAATATTTGCACTTGGTTTAAAGTAAAATCATAACTTAATTATTGAACACCACTGTATTATAATAAATCGCGATCACACAATTTAAAGCTCTAGTAGGGATATCGAGAAATTCTCGAGTACGTTACAGCTGCCATTTAATACGCACTTTTAAGTTTTCGTTTTCCATTTATTATTTAACTTGTGTTATATCGGAAACAGTTTAATTCTGATAATTTTATACGTAATTTAAACTTAATGTACTGTTTTAAGGCATGCGAAACAATCCATTTGAATCATAACAAGTACGACCACAGGCAACTTACAACGATAGACAAACGTCGACAGAACAGAAATAATGAAGCAAAAGGCAAGAACGATCCGCCCATCGTCGATTGCCCGGCAAGAGTTTGCGCTTTGCTTTGAGCAACAATAATGTCAGGGTTGGATTCAGGATTTATTTTACCATTATATCGGATGTATACATGTTTTTGTTTTTAATAAATTACAGAATAACGTATTTGTTTCTGTGTTATTTAAATTATGATTAATTACTATAATTGATAAATTTGATCGCGCTAAAACCTGTTTTTGGCAATTTTTGAATTGTATACGGAATGTTTTGCGACAAATTTTAATGAGCTACTTTTTGCTAAAAATTAAGGCAGGTCTTTTCGTAAAGTCGTGTACCATCGGAATTACACCCTTTTAAAGAGACTGCTTTAGAGAGACCACTTACATTTCGGTTTGTATTTTATTTCACACAGTTGAGAAACATAAAAGAATGCAATTTAATAGAAAATTACTTTAACTTATCAAAAGCCTCATCGTCATACTAAAAAGAGGTGGGGAATTGTAATCCTTCGTGTTTTTTTTCATCTTATTTATACGGGGTTGAAAATTTGCAATGTAAAAAATACCATTTAAAATCTTGGCTCATGCACTTAGGAAGTTTTCTATCTCTTGCATTTTTTCATTAAAATATTCCCTTTTTTACTAAAAAAATAAATTAAGTTCCCTTTTTTGCAATTTACTCAAAAATTACTCACGTTCATAGATTCCCGAAGTTTGTAGAATTGTCCCATAAGATGGGATAATACGATTGTGTACTAGATCAAAATCGGTAGTTGGCGTCCTATAAAACTATAAACCGATTATTTAATATGTCCCCAGAAAAAAAATAGAGAGGACTTATTTCTAGACAAAATTAATTTAGTTATTAATTAAACCACGCTGATAATATCAACTTCTTTATGGCATCCTTACACGAGCGGATTTATGATCTGTTTTCTTTTTGCTTCTTTATATAACATAGATGTAGCTTCAGAACTCGGAAGCTCAGAACACACATAGACAGCAATTATTTTGTTGAAATAATAATACTTTTAATTTAGATAAATTTAGATTAAATTTATAATTTCAAAGGACTTACCTCCCTCCGTCCCTGTTCTTTGGGTTGCGATCTGACAAATTTTATTTGTAGAAGAGGAAGAGGTAGTAGTTGTGTTGTGTTGCCAAAATTGTGTTTTGCCTTCTGGGATATGTAAACAAGTATATCTTTTTTTTTACTAATTATTAATAGATTATCTCAACTTGGAAATGAAGTCTGATTAGATTACAATGAATTATATAGACGTCCCATCTCATTTTTAATTACTCCCTTCTCATAAAGTATGGTTATAATTAATATAACTCAATAAATATGTGAAATCGCCTGAATAGGAAGTGACTTACGATTATGATGAAAACAAACCACCTGGATTAATAAATAGATGATCTTTAATTTGTTACGAATGCCTCAAAATAAGGCTATCCATTGTTATCTGTTGATGAGTGTATGGATCTTGCTCTTAATTGTTGGGATTTATAAATTTCTAGAGCCAAAGCAGAAATTTCTTGATTCTCCTACGGTGGCCACCGAATTGTACAGTGGCTTGTCGGTGGATATCAAAACCAAGAGAATTTTCAAAATATGTAATTTTCCTGATGAACTTGAGACAGGGGAAGAAGGTAGTTATGAAAATGTTAACATCCTGTATTTATATTAAGTTGCAAATAACACAACACAACATTTTATTATAACAGTCCAAGTTCCTATTTTTTAAAATTTAAAATAAATGTAAAGAATTCATGGATTTATGAATTGAAAAATTATATTCAGAAGAAGAAAGAAGATATTTTAAATTATATTCTATAACAATAGATTTCTACTTATTCTTTATTTCGTTTATAACTCAAATTGTTTACAATCCCGGTACATCGTATCATTTAAAAAATATGTACCTATATTTAGCAGTAATTTCGTAACTATTATTATTTACGGTACTTTTATCTAGCTTCTATTTTTAGCTAAACAACGTACATGTTTTGTGCTAAATAAGAAATATTTAAACAATTACTTTACAGGGATACTGCAAACAGACAAATGGGTACTGAGTGGACTGTTGATTTTAATTAGGCATGGTGATAGAGGACCGTTACAACATGTAAAAAAAATATCCTCTATTAACTGTGGAACTGACAACTCAGAACTGTTGACCTCATACAAGGTACAATTTTGTTTTGATGTTAATTTATTTGATAAACCCGACAAACCTGTTGTAATTTTTTATTCCACATTCATATAAGCATACCAGTCTATATTTAAAATGTAAAAGTTATTTTCGGATTATGAATGTATTTCGTTGGCATACACATTTTATTTAAAGAAGTGTGCATTTAAATATAGATTTAATGCAGGTTTTTTTAGTGGACCTTATCCAATTTATACAAAATTTACCAAATTGCAGTCATATTAGTATATACAGGGTTTTTCAAAAGAGTAAGTGAAGCTTTTAACCATTGGGAGAAAATAATAGATATCTCATTGCATCGTTTTGCAGATAGGCAATTTTTTCAAGGTGCACCGATTAAAAAAATTATCAAATCAGAATAAAAATGATAAAAGCTGCTGAACATTACATTTGAAGCATAACTATGTACAAAAATTAGTAAGAGGGCCAAACTACAACACCCCTTTATACTGCTCACTCTTCGATTTTTTTTTATCGAAAGTACAAAAAATTTACTGAATAAGGTAAACGGTTATATATTTAAGCCTATATTAAAAATTAACAGTCGTTATTCCATCCATCTCATTATAAAATAGTTTTACGAACTCAATTCTTTAGAAAAAAATGTAATTTTTTAAATTATACTATTTTAGGTATATCTACAAATATTTTATGACTCAATTACTTCACATTCGCTATAATGTGACAAAACGAATCAGTGGCCGTGAAATAAAAGTGGATGTGAAATATTTACCCTGAAACGTAAAATAACAGAGCATCTAAAACATGATCTAAGTCAAAGTTAATAATTAACAAAGTGAAATAAAATTATTAGTCGATGAAAAAATTTTATATGTGCGTTGGCCAACACATTAATTTTTACGACTTTCTCATCTTATTGTGTTCACCTACATAAGTAATTGTTTTTAAATTAAAATATAGCCACACTGTATCTTGAAAAAGAGTATGAAAAATTTCGCCCTTAATTCTGTGGGCAATGAATTTACCTACTTTTTTGTAACACCCTGTATATTATAAAATATTTTTAAGGATTATGTAAACAATCAAACACTTTCTGGGAAAGTATCATGGGTAGGTCCAGGACCGTTTCATGGTTTTCCATTCCTCCCAACTCATTCAAAGTTGTGTCAGTTGGGTCAGCTCACTATGCAAGGTAAAAAAAAACATGTTCTCAATTTTTTTTAAATATTTTGCTTCATTAGTTACTAGTAAACTTATCGTATAATATTTTATTCAAGGTATAACCCAATTGCTAAAGTTAGGCCATTTACTTAGCCAGACGTATCACAAAGTATGGCCCAAACTGAGGGTTTTGAGCCCTTACGAACTCATAATATACAGTACAAGGTACAGAAGGACGTTCCAATCAGCTCTGGCTTTTTTATATGGACTAATCCCTCATGATACATTAACAAGAATTAATATTTATGAAAGTCAGAGTATGAGCTTTTGTTTCAAGGATTGCGGATGTCCCGTAACAGAAAAACTATCAAAGTAATTTATCGATAATTTAAATTTACTTGAATTATAATTAAGGGAACATGAAATTTTAGATATGTAAGGAAAAATATATCTCATCAACTTAGATCACATCCAGCTGTAGCGAACCTTGCCGATACAACTGGAAAATCTTTATTTTCAACTAACGCCGAACAGGGTCCACTAGGTAGCGATCCTCACGCTGTCAGGGATGCACTTTTAAGTTTCGTTTGCCACAAGAGTGGTCTACCATGTGAATCACCTTTAAATTGTATAAAGTAAGATTTGTTTGTTATTTTTAGTTTCTCATCTTTTAATCTTCGATTCATTTACAGGAGACAAAATGTTGTCGGTATTTTTGCTTACACCGACTGGGTAAACTATCAAAAGTGGAGGAATACCTATTGGAAAAGATACTGTTTATTGAAATCATATGGACTGATACGGCATATCGTCCAGCAAATGTTACATATGGTATCTAATAACGGTCCTTACTTAGTGTTGTACTCTGGACATGACCACACGCTTGAACAGCTCGCCACAGCGCTAGGGCTGCATAACGATCCATTTCTGTTAAGATACGCAGCTCGAATTATATTCGAAGTGTATCAGGATAACCGCGAATCCAACAATGCCAAAGGAATTTATTTCAGGTTGCTTTCCAACGGGAAAGATGTTACGAAACAAATTAGTTTTTGTAAAAACTTCGTCAGTGTGGACGCTAAAACTAACTTGTGCAAGATTGAAGATATCGTAAGATTTTTGCATGACGATTACTTTAGTTCACTGAATGTATCAAATTTTAAAGACGCCTGTCTTTACAAGAATGATTAATGTTATCGTCAGGCGTTTAAATGTTTTTAGAAGATTTTAACAGATTTATTTTATGTGGAATGTAAATTATTGAGATTTGATGGTTTTAAAGGATGAAGGGTGCGGGAGTTATTCACGAAATTACAATTTTTGACAAATGTAACAGAATTACATAATCAGTAACATAAAATTTTTCATTGGCTCCTGGAAAAACAGTTTCTTACTTTAGAAATCTTTTAATAGAAATAGACGTGAAACGGTTTATGTACTTTTTAATATTTTCTAAATATTGTAATAGGTATATTTATTACACTGTATTAGTCAGTTACCATAATCAATATTTATTTCTTATTTATGTTAAGTGGAATATCACAATTTCTATTTCTATATTTGTTTATTTAATTAGTAAAATAAGTTGTAAGAATATTTCAATGTATGACTATTTCACACTAATATTTTTTTTAAAAGCATTGTCTCAGCTCTTTACTGTGATCAATAATAGTTCTCGTGTAATAGTGTATTTAAAATAATAAATATATTGATGTTTTGTTACAGTTTTTTTTAAGTAACTTAGTAATTAATCGCTCCTTCACTAATAGCTGAAAATTATCAGAAACTTAATAAGATACCACTATTTGTAATAACTTCATCCCATAATATTTTTAAATACGTATATACAGGGTATTTTCTAACTTTTCCTATTTACCAGACAGAACTCTAGTAATTTTCTTAAATAACATTTTTTCCAAATTTAAAAAATAATGGAAAAGCCATGAAATAATTTGAATATACAGGCTGTTACAGATTTGCTTCTCACTACAGGGATCTCGGAAGCGGTAAGAGATACGAACTAGCTTAAATGTGAGCAAAGTTGCGTAATTTTGAAATCAACATTATGCCTCTAAAAAATCAAGGATAATGTGATTAGTTTTCGAAATATTTGAAAAAAACTGAAACTTTGGAAATACGTTTTTGTTTCATTTCAACCTGATATTGGAAAAAGGCAACTTTTTGCCCTCTGTCGAATGGCATAGTCAATTTTTATATGTAATGTTTTATCTTTCCAGCACCATCGATCATCCACTTAATTTTTTTAAATACGGACCTGGAAAGGACCCCGCACAAAATGAATGGAAATTGGGTCCCAATAGATGATTTTAGCTGTAGGACTGAGTAAGCTTCATGAAGTTTCAAGTTGATGGATTCAAAAACTGAGGCATGTAATGAATTTTGACCAGTAGGTACAATGCTTTTGGAATCACTGAACCTGAATTCTTGGATAGCTTAGCTATCTAAGGTCACCTGGAGGTCAGGTAATGGTCGTTTCAAGGTCAAACTGAAGAAAAGACTTGTATTGAATTTTGACTAGTGAGTGTATAGATTTTTGGGCTCGAAGAATGTGAATCTGGATAGCGTAACTCTAAAGGTCACCTTCAAGTCAATTCAAGGTCATTTCAAGATGAAACTAAAGCAAAGGCTTGTACTGAATTTCAACCAGTGCGTATATAAGTTTTTTTTTTGGGGGAGGAACTGAATTTGGGGATAGCTAGCCCTACAAGGTCACATTTAGGTCAAGTCAAGATCATTTCAAGGTCAAAGTACAGAAAATGCCTTTCATGAATGTTTACCTATAAGTATGTATGCTTTTGAGGTCGCTGAACCTGATTTCGCGAATAGCTTACCCTTATAAGGTCACCTGGAAATCAAGTCAAGGTCATTTCATTTGACTTATCTCAATTCAAGCCCCGCTGGCAGAATTCAGATCCAGTGATCCCAAAAGCATTGTACCTACTTGTCAAAATTCATTACATGCCTCAGTTTTTGAATGCATCAACTTGAAAGTTCGTGAAGCTTACTCAGTCCTACAGCCAAAATCACACACTTCCCCCCTCTGTATCTCTGAAACTATCCATAGGATCACTTTGGGCCCGTGACAACTTTTCATCAGAATGTCGAGAACTATAACATATTACAATTTTAGCCAAATCTAGCGGGACCCAATTTCCATTCATTTTGTGCGGGATCCTTTCATTACATTTGTTGCAAGCCTTCATGACTCTCAATACCTGCCTCAGCCCAAACCAGATTCAGACGTTTTGTCTCAAAAAATCCGTCTTCAATGTTATCATTCCAAGTTCATCTAAATTTTTTATTTGGATTTCTATGTTTATTGAATTATAGTACACTCTAAGTGTCGTTGGACCGGATGAAATCCACCTAGTTATTTAAACTATTAGCATCACACATTACAATAAAACATTATTAATTTTAATCCCGTGCCTATAGTTATTTCTAGGTTTCTTGAGTGCTCAACATTCAAACAAATTCTGATCTAATTTTTTTCAGGATATTCATACAAATCAGTTTTTTTAATGTCTTTTATAGTGAAACGTGCATGAGGTATGTAAATTTCACCAAATTTGTTCCATTAACAATGGAATAAATAATTTCTAAAACAGGTATCTCGACTATCCACTTTATTTGAGACGTAAAAAGTAAGATTATCTAAATAATGAATGGCATGTGGAAATATCACACCATATCACTGTAATGCACGTGGTTACATGAAAAAATTGGTGCATGAAACTAAAGTGAGAACAATGGAGAAATTTTGAGAATGTAAAAAACGAAATAGAAATTATTCAGGAAAAATTTTTACCCTAAAAGCATGAGTGGAAATAAAAGTGGTGGTGATAAATTCGAACATCTTTAGGCAGGCTCAGGCCCGGTCTGGCTCTTTCAGGGGCCGTCGAGAAAAACGGAATTCGAGGCCTATTTGATTTATTATTGTTATTAGGGTGCATATCGACTCTCCCAAGGAAAACTGTCGTATCCCAAATTTGGTTATACTGACATACAATTGCATTTGAATAGTTGAGAAAATAATAATGTTTGTTATTTTTTTTTATTACAAGAGCTAAATCGTTCTTCTTTAACAAAGTAATTATTATTAAGGTCTTAATTAATTATTATTATTGATGATCTAAATAAAATAGTTTAGGATAAGAAAAAAAATAGATTTTGAATGAGTTACTACAGTTTTCGTCGACAAAGTTTTTTATTGAGAAACAACTTGCTACACTAATAAGGTACAGAAAAATTAAACATTTTCTATTTTTAGATAAAAAATATTTGTTAATCAATAATGACATAAAACAAAAAGACCTAAAAGACCGCTAAATTTTTTACCATCAATTGGCAGCAAACCTTGATACAATTTTGGAAATTGATATTCTTCGCGTTTGCGTGTGTTTTTTGTTTGTAAGTCTAGTTCTTTATGACTTTCTCCAAAATTATACACAAAAAATACTTTATTGGGAGACTTTGGATTGCAAGGATTTCTCGGATTTTGCTGATTTTTACAGCCTCCACTAATATATTTTTTCCAGTTTTGTTTCTTTACCATTGGTTTAAAAGTTACAAAATCTTCTTGTGACATTTCTTTTACTTTGTACTGTGGGTCAGTAACTTTGGCCATTTTTATTAGATAATCCACTGATCAGAAGTGTATATAGCAGAGTGACGTATTTTTACAACTTCAATTACAGCATGGATGCTGTCATTTTCATTCTGCATGTGGCCAATTTCAAGAAAACAGTGTGTTATTTCCAAATCCAAAGTCATTGATGAATCAGCAAACATCGCAAAAACAAAACGATTACGGTTTTGACCACCGCAATTGTCGGAATAAAGAATAACCTTTCGTATGCCATTTTCTTTAACACTTTTTAAAAAATCTATAAACAACTTCCAATTTCATCCGGTTCTTTTTCGATATTTTGATACGGGTTCGATAAATCATAAGTTGTAAAGTTGTATGTTGCGATTTCACTTTAATAAAAATCGCTGACTTCTGACTTGGGCGTTACTAACACCTTCTGCAAATTAAAGCATGCTGTTATTAGAGATTTATCAGTTTTCGAAAATTCTTTATCAATGTCTTTCAGATTTCGAACCGCGATTTTCTTTAAATTATGATTATTATAATCATTTTTTTTGTTCTCTTCTCGGAATCTGTATTCTTATGGGCACTACACACCGAATCTTTTTTTGGCTTAAAGAAAGTTATATTAAATTTCGAATTCTCTCGTTTTTCCTCCCGGCACACGGCTTATAGATAAAGGACTTATTAGTGTAGAGGGCTTACGGTTTGGAATATATATTTATTTCTCTCTTTCTTTCCTGTAGGTACACTATTTATAAGGGTATAGGGCAAATTAATAAAATTTGTGTTATTTTTTTGACCTGGAAAAATCCCGTTTCTACAAAAGATTCAATTTTTATTTTTACATTCTTCTTTTTTCTTTTCAATTTACGGTGGCTATATCTCAAGAATTTACAAAAAAATTTCTTATACTTTTGGCGCCTCGTTAGTTGTTTGGGGGCCTATCTTCCAAAATAAGTCGGGGTTTGCCGACTTCCCGACCTGGCCAGACCGGGCCTGGGCAGGCTCCGACCTGCCTACAACATTTTTATTTTTGTAATTTCCGAGTTTTTAAAAATTTTATTTGAAAAAATGTTTGTACTTTTTGAGTTCTACATTATGTTAAAAGGAAAACTATAACTAAAACACCCTGTATATATTAGAACAAAAGTTGAACTCCTAAACTGTCTCATAAGTTACCAATTCTCGGTAGGAACATTCGTTTTTCGTGCCGTTCCAAGTTTGTAGCATTTCCTTCTTAATATTTTCGTTATCTGCTTTGAATATAAATTTAAAAAAAAAACTACAAATTAGAAAACAAAACTTTTATTACTTTTCAAGGAGGAAATATACAATGATTCTTCAAATTGGTATTATAAATATTCCTCAATGTTCTCTTAGTGTATACATATCATTTTCAAAAACGAAAAAAGTTCATTATAATACCTTACAAATTCCTATGTACACTGAAGATTTATCATGTTTATCACAGTATAAGATGATTATTACAATTCAATCATATACATCGAAATAACACATAACAGCAATTAATAAAAAATAAAATATGTACAAGTATGAAAAACATTGTAATAAAAACGTACCATTAAATTGTACCAACAATTTAAAAGTATATAACTTGTAAAATTGTTCTAAAAATAATTCATATTCGTGAGGATTTCTCACTAATATTAAAGAAATTCACTTGAAGTATATCTTTGAATTAAGTAAAATAGCAGGGGTGTATAATAAAGTGTAGAAAAATAATTGAAAATTGACAAAATAGGAGTTTCTAAAAATGACAAAATTTCTTGCTAGCCCCAGACACTTTTAGCAGAAAATAATAAGGAAAATATTTATGTATCGCGCTAAAAATATTAAATGATTAACTATTTGGCATTGCATATGGTTGCATCTCACCATCAAACGATCGACTGTACATAGGTATAAAAATTAATTTAAAGCCCACCCTTCCCTTTTTCGCCAAGAACATATTGGTAGTATGCTGCATTCATCTGTTCCAAGAAAATAAAGGTGAGAACTGTGTGGGGCCCCAGGCGGAAGTAATATGGAGCGAACCCTTTCCATAAGGCAAACAAGCCCTCGTTTTTGACGACGGACGCTAAGACGTGGATTGGTCCCGAATATTCCGGTTTTCCGTTTATCGTTTTCATATTCTGGATCCTATAAAAGAAGACATTGTCTGAAGTTATTTATTTGTAGCGTAATTTTGGGTTTTTCTATTCACTTGTGAAAAAAGTTAAAAAATTCTATCCGGTATTTCACGTTGAAAAAGGCCGACTATACTTGTTAGTAGGTCATTTCATTTTGTGCCAGTAGATACAATGTAATGCTTTGTACCAGTAGGCGTTGAGTAGCAATGACATAAGAATATGTCATATTTTACAGGTTATATCTGAGCCACACACTAATCTAGGGTTGGTTTATATAAAAGTATTGATTGGTTCATAAAAAAGTATTAGTCCTAACTTAGCCTTAACTTAACCTTAATCTTAAAAATTTAAATGTACAAAATGTAATGTATAGAACTAGGTAAAGGTTAAGATTTTTATAAACCGATACATTACATTCTGTACATTTAACTTTTTAGGGCTAAGATTAAGGTTAAGTTACGGCTAAGTTAGGACTAATACTTTTTTATAAACCAACCATAACATTCATTTTAAAATAGTTTAAATCTTAAAAATTAATTTATTTCGGTTATCAAAATATAAAAAGAACATCAGTTTTTAAAACGAAAATAGATCAATTTTGGAAACACAAATTAATATCAAAGTGAGGTAATATAGTGACGTTATATCTGCTTTTTTAGTATGGTATTTTTTGAGATTTGTTTTGTTCAATTCATTTTTAATTTTTCCACAAGTGGCAACAACCCAAATAAACAAAAAAAATCATGTTAAAGAAGGACAGTCCTTATTAATAGAATAAGAATAAACAGTTTCACCTTTTACTTGTGCAACAATAAGAACCAAATTTGCATATTTGAGTATGTACATTTCATTAATTTTTATGAAGTTTATTTTTTACTGACTAGTGATTAAACAATGAGGTAATAAATGCTTACAATTACATTATTATTTTATGAAAATAACATTTAGTAACACATTACTGATTTCAAACGGTAAACATGAACGTTAATTCAGAAATTATCATGAGGAATAATCTGACACAAATTAATTTTTTTAGGCGACTTAATTTCATAGATTTCATAACATTATTTCATTAAGATAATGTATCCAAGCATGGCAAAATCATGTTTGTCTATCCAGAATCTGGATATTTCTTAACAACAGCTTAAACATTCCTTTTTTGTGAGAATAATCACATTATTTTACTCAGAATGAAACAAATAACGCTGATATTTTTAAAATGATAAACAATTTATTATTAATCCATACTTACATAACTGAATATAGATAAGTTATATCAGGAATTTGAGGAGTATTAAAACCTTAAAAGATTTATTTAGAGCAAATCCCATAAAATTAAAAAAAAACATTTATTTTAAAAAAATATTTAAGTTCTGACTTACCTGGTTTTGGCAATATCGACGGGCATGGACGCAGCAGTGGTGATAAGCCCGGATATCATGGATGCAATGAAGTGAAGGAATATTCCTTCGTTAAGGTTCAAATTTTCCACCAAAATTTGTTTGGCTTGCGAATAACTAGCCAACTGTGCAGCATTGACAACCATAGCTCTACCCATGGTGGGTATGGCGCCTCTCCAAAGCGTTAATAGTCCTTCCTCCTTGTAAATTCTCATTAAAGCGTCGAGCACGTGTTTGTAGTTTCTCCGTTCGTTCGGTGGTAAACGACCATCGGCGGTCATTCGAATCAGCGCTACCTCGGCGGGGGTACCTAGATAAAAAATATGTTTGATTTGTGCAATCAATCAGAAATCAGTGTAATTTCCTCATCACATTAAAAAAAAGGAAACAGAAGGTGGAAGGTATTTTTTGTTAAGGACTGGATTTAAATAAAAAACGTTACATAAAAATAGAATTTTAAATCTCAAAATATCCACCTAACTGGAAGAAAAAAAATGATAAAATTATAAAAAATGTATGCTAATAGGTTCATATTTGGTTCAAGGTTCAATTTAAAAAACTAAGTAATTATTTTAAAATTTTCTCATTAATGTAACAAATAATGATGTGAGAATGTGAATAATTTATAGAGGGATATAAAATAAAATAGATAAAATCTCACAAATGTTATTATATAATTTTATCTTACGATTCAATATGTTGCTTTTCAAAATATGAAAAAATATACCTATCTGATTTGTTTTATTAGATATGATATGATAAAATCATAAGTAACAAAACAGATATACTTCTATACGCATTTGTAAAACATTTTTGTTTGTATTGTCCGGAAAACAAACTTTTATAAAAATTGGAACATGGCCAAGAATAGGTATTACTTAACCGGAGTCAACAGTTCAGCATATTTTTTAATGGAACTGATTATTTTACGAGTTTTTTAAATTTAATTTTAGAAGTCACAAGGTATTAGTAACTAGCTTGAAATATGTTTTTCGGAGGCAGGCAATAATGAAGTTATATAACATGTATTTGGTCTCTGCCTAGTCTACAAAGTAATTTATTTTTATAAAAACATTGACATAAAATATTGGTAGCTGGAAAAGAATATTTAAATATGTATATTCAATTAAACTGAAAAGATAACAAAAAAAAATGACAGAGTTACTATTAAACTTAGGTTTAATATTGAAGGTCAAAAATAATAAATAATGAGTATGTGCAATGGTATATGTATAACATTTTATATTAAGAGAAAACGTTTAAATAACTGGAACGTACCAACAAAAGCTCCGCATACACCAGAAGCCATACCGATTGCAGCTTTTGCGAAAAATCCAGGTGGTTTACCATCAGGCGATTTCATCTGATCGAAGAGCCAGGTGTATATACCTAATCGGGTAGTGGTGTACGTAGCTTGTCTAAGGAGACCTGCCGAGATTCCATTGTATAACGCAAAAAATCCTTCTTTAGCCACAATGCCTTGGAAAGCATGAAAAGACGTTTTATATTCTTTGGTTTTACTTAATTGCATTCTATTTTTTATTAAATCTAAAGGTTGTACAAACATCGTGGCCAGCATCCTGAAAAGGAATATTTAAATTTACCGCCTTCATCTTGCAAACATATGATTTAAAAGGGACAAGGTGTGCAAATCTTACCCTGCCGAACCACCAAAAGCAAATTTAAGGCCATTTGGAATAGTTTTCGTTTCCTTATTAGACATATTTTTCCAATGAAAATGGAATCTATCACTGTCAAACGGTAAAATACAACCGACTTGTGTAAAATATGAACTATCTTCACAGTTCTTGGACAGTTTAACTAGCAGAGGTGAGAAAGGTCATCGTAACATATTTGTCAAACAAAACTTTTATGAATTACTACGAGTGGAGCGATTGCCGATTCGCTATCGCTACTGGAAAAATGAATTTCCGTTCACAAAAATAGGCAATTCGTTATGCAGATTTGCTATGCGGGTTGCCGAAAATTAGGTCACAGAAACTGTCAAATAATCAAATGTATTTAAAAAGTTCAGTTTTTCTGCATCAACAAAAATACTAAATAAGTAAGTGTATCAATAATTCATCGTTATATTCAAATCGAACTATGTTTTATTTCAATTATTAAACTACAAAAACCTGTCTTATTGACCTATCACCTTTCTAACCTAAAATACAATTTTAGGATATGGCTAGTAATATACAAGGATTTAGTTATTGTTGTGAAATTTGTGGTTTAGAAGGCCTTAGTGAAGATGAATTTAGAACCCATACTCATACTGCTCATGTGGATGGTAATGCTGTGTGCCCTTTCTGTGAATTGTCAGCTGTTTCTCCAGCCGAACTCATTTTACACGTGAATCAGGCCCATTTAGACTTTTTAACTCCCGAGTCTGAACAGAACATAAGCTTCATCGATGATCCTAGTCCGAGGTAATAATATTTTGTCACATATAACTTAAAAGCATTGAGTTTTATTTTTGATATTGATTTTTTTGTGGGAAGTATCTAGTGCTTGTATTCAACAGTAATATTGAAATTTTAGAATTAAAACGTTAAGCAATGTATGTACAAATATTTTCTTGCAGTGAATGTAATGGGCTAAATGGTGAAAATAATTGGAACTTTCCGTCTTACTCTAGTAATAATCAAAATAATCCTAGGGAAGTTAAAAGTAATATAAATAACATAAATTTAAATCCAAAGGTAAATGTACTAACGATTTTCTTAAAATTTAAGTTGTTTGATTTTTTTTTATACTCAGATAGTTCACCTTAGCTGTGTAAAAGTGTGATGTATAATAAAATTTGTTTTCAGATAAATGGGGGTGGAGAAGCAAGTCCAAAAAATTCCAGCCATGGTCAGGGATCACCGCTACGTTCTAATTTAGCTCTGAAATTGAAAAGTTCTGCCCCCAAATTACAATGTCCTATGTGTAACTATACTAGCTTGAGTCCTAATGAATTGGAAGAACATGTAAACAGGTATTTATTTAATAAACTTCACTGTGCATTGATATGAAAGTATATTTTACTTTAATTTAGTTGTTATTTTTAGCTGTGTTGTTAATTTTCTGTTACTTAAATATTTTTTGTGTATTAAAATACTTAAAATACATGTAAATATATAATTATCTCTAAAAATTGTGTTCCTTTTTTATTTTTAGCAAATAATGTATAACACATTGTTCTTTATTTTGCTATTAGGTTTTTAATTATTCTATTTTAGGAGTCATTTTGACCTGACGTCTCCGTCGTTGGGAGGAACTACGGAAGAGATATTCTCTTGCCCATTATGTGTTAATTCTTTCAAATCTGCACCAGATCTGGAGCTTCATGTCAATATCGAACATCGTGACATCCTGTCGCCGGCTAGTCCTTCAACTCATGCGTGTCCTGTCTGCGGTATTACTATCGACAGTGACTGTAACGTAAGAAATTTTTTTAAGCAAATATTTTACACAGTAATTTAACAAACTTTTCTCGATTTCTTTTTTTTAGAGCGAAGCAGCTATTAGACATGTAGAATCTCACTTTCCCGCTGGTTCGCCTCAGCCGGCGGAAAAAGCAGCTCTCCGCGAACGCGAACAAAGAGAATTCGAATTGCTGCGTGCTCAGTACGGCATGGACAACCAGGGTAACTTCAGAGAACAGTCTGTAACTAATATGCAGCGTGCTGTCTACGCAGGAGAAATGAGCGTCGCTGATTATTATGAACGGACTTTGGACCTAAGAGCTGCCGAAAGCTGTGGTATCGACGACGGGAGCTCGGTTACTAGAAGCATTGTGAGTAAATGTATTTACTTTTAATAAAATTGAGGATTGTTGATTCATTTTTAGGTTCCCCGAGTTAGAGCGATGAGTAATAACGCTACAAATGTTGTAAGAACGCTGCTCTGCACTTGCGTCGACCATTATGCTTCTTCTTATGGAGACAGGGGATGGGGATGCGGTTACAGGAACACTCAGATGTTGTTTTCTAGCTTGTTGACACATACTGGGTATAACGAGAGACTTTATAAGTTGTGGCAGGGTCAGAAGCCGCCGAGAAGTTCGGTACCGAGCATATCGAGAATTCAAGGACTCATTGAACAAGCGTGGGCACAGGGTTTTGATGTTCAGGTAAAACAGAGAAATTTGTACGAAAATAATTTTTTAAAGTAGAATTTTTCATTTTTTTATTTCTTTTTCTTGTGGTAAGTAAAATACTTTGTAGGGATCTGAACAGTTGGGATGCAGGCTGGTCAATACAAGGAAGTGGATAGGGGCGACGGAAGTTGTAACTCTACTATCATATCTACGAATAAAGTGTCAATTGGTCGATTTCCATCGCCCCACTGGGCCCGGCGGTACCCATCCGGAATTATTTAATTGGGTTCTAAAATATTTTGAAAGCTCAGTTGGTGGTGAATTCACAGCGCCCCTTTACCTGCAGCATCAAGGTAGCTTTCGCAGGCACATCGATCGGGATCAAAATGGTTTTATTTTTTTGTTTCTCAGGTCATAGTCGGACAATAATGGGTATAGAAGTTCACAGGGACGGCAGCTTGGTTCTTTTAGTCCTTGATCCTAGTCATTCTCCACAACAGATGGCGCAGTTTGGCGATACGAATAGCGTCACTGCAGCACTGAGATTACTAAGGAAGAGCGAAGCAGCGATGAAAGCACGGCAGTACCAGATCGTTGCGATCGTTGGTATGATCGACAATGAACAGCAGTATCAGGTACGATTAACATTATCGTTTGTAATTACCATTTGATTTTGTTTTTTTACCTTAGGGTGGTCTTAAATTATCTCCCGTTATTTTCAGGAAATATAATTCATCAAAAAATAAAGAGTACACGTTTATATAAACTTTTTTCCAAAGGAGAGAATAATACAGGGTGTAACGTTCAATGGGGTCGTGCTTATACAGAACTTATAGTTTATTTTCCTAAATTTCATTGTTAAAATTGATTTTTTCCAAAATTTTCAGAATTTTAATACTGTATAAATTATTGTCAAGGTACCTGAAGTGTGAATATAAAATATAAATAGTATATCTTACACGACTTTTAAGATATCCTAAAATATATGATATTTATCAGCTCCCTTTAAAAAAGAGTATATATATATATATATATATAAAAAGTTTATATAAAAAAATAGCCTTACATTTTGTGTATCTACGTCAGCATTGCCAGATTTTGGCGGGACGTCCCGATTTTTACCCCAAAATTAAAAGCCTGCGCGGGACAGGATCAGTCCCGCTTTTCGGTTATTACTCGATGAGGCGATGAGTAGTATAGTAGAGTCTTTTTATTAAAATACATTTTCTATGACAGTTTTGGCTATCTATCATCATGTAAACTTAATTTGAAACTAAAATAAAAGGATAAGTAGTTAAAAACTATTGATTATATACATTTTTTAATATGTCCCTTAGAGTATTTACTACTGGAAGCAGCGTCCCAGTGGCTGAGAGTGTAGCGGACGTTGTAGAGGGAGAGAGGTATAAGAGGGTATATATTATCTCTCTCTAGCACCATGCGATTGGTTCTGTCGTTGTCAGGGGGGGAGAGGACGGCAGCCAATCGTGTGCTACTAGAGGGAGATAGCAAATACCCTCCTATACCTCTCTCTCTCTACAAAATCCCGCTTTTTTTACTCAAAAAATTTCAAAATCCTGTTTTGCCCGAAAAAAAATCTGGCAACGCTGACCTACGTCTCGAAAATATCAGGAGACCACCCTGTATACAGTACATATGTGAGTGTGCTTAATTTAAATAATTTTTCAGCAAAGTAAAATTTTGCGTGGTCTGCGGATCCCTCAAGAGCGGTGAGAGTGACATTTTGGAAATGTTAGGAAAATAAAGTCGGCTTTATGAAGTTTTAAAAAGATTCTCTCCACATATTTCACCACCTTTGCTGTTCATATATCTTAAAAGTTTACATATGATCGAGGTCACAATTACCTTCTGTTTTCGTGTTTGTGCGAGGGTACTTTCAAAATTTCCCATCGAAAGAATTTGGTTTTTCCGATATGACGTTTTCTGCGACCTCATGTGTGAATTTTTAAGAGTTTGTGTGAAAATTTGCCACACTTTAGCCTTCATTTTTCTTTTGAATCATGGCCTGGAAATGTCAATAAGTAGCTGGTAAGATAAAAGCTTAACTATATATTTTAAAAACAATAAATATATATTATATACTTGTATTTTACATATTTTTTAAAACGTCTACACTGGTTTATTCAGTTATTGTGATATTTTTTGAGTGAGTGTCGGCAAACATAACTAATAGAGGGTTGTTGGAATTTGTACACTTCCTTTGCACGTTCGCATAAATATATATGGAATATTCACTGACAGTTCAAAAATTAGTAAAAAAAAGCAGATCTCTTGCCGTTTATACGCTAGGATTCAATTTTGATGAAAAATTTCAACTTGCATTAATACAAATATAAAAAGCATTTATTTTAAAACAGTCAATTAAATTTTCATTTTTATACTTTTTTTTTCCAAAGACGATGTACAGGGTTTTCATTTATTGGGATCTACAATAAACAAAGAAAGGTAGATGAATGCAGTTGTTATGCTATATCTGTCTCATTAAAACAACTTATGTAGTCTCCTAACAAGTACTTTTATGAGTGAAAATTGCAACATAATTTGTTTTATTAGGTGTTAGAGTGTGAACAAAAACATGGCATATTTTTTTATTTTTCGTATCCCTAGTCTCGTCTACATCTTTCCAAGAATTTTGAAATTTGACCTTTATTATTCTATTTCTTCATTCTTGCGATGTATATGACAATACAATGTTAAAGTAATGGATATTTGGGTACATATTTCTGTTAAACAATCAGTATCGTTCATTATCATCTACATATACTGGAATAGTACAGTCTATATAAAAATTAAGGCATGTAATAAAAATATCCAGTATGGCAGCTGTAAGGGTTTGTTTCCTTTATACTTTACTTTCAGTGTCTTTTAGCCAGACAGGAATGTCAGCTCAGCATTTGACAAACATGACATTTTATTATTGTTCCATCATAGATGAAAAATAGCTAATATATTTGTTAATTTGATAGGCATAGCTCAAACAAGACATTTTAAAATTTCTTTTGTGAAATGATTCCTACGAATGCTGAAAAAATACTAATCGATCAGTATACCCAGTTCATAATGCACACTCTACAAAACCCCCTTAACTTTGTGTCAAAATATAAATGAAAACCCTGTACAGTGTGTTTTCCTATATTTTACACCATACTTGCAGCTGCTATTTTTGGAGATATGAAATGTTAAATACATACATGTTAAATAAATTTTTCTAAAGCGTGAGAATTTTATATGAAATCAAACAAACGAACATTGCAAATGTGTTAAAATAAACAAACTGTTCTTTTTAATAATGGAACACCCGGTATACTTTTACTTTTTATCTTCAACAATAACCGCTGTAGATGGAATGCTACGTTTTTTTAACTATTGTAACTTTATATTGTTTTAAATATGGATGTCTTGTCAGATACATTGATTATATAGGGTGTAAAAAATTTGACTGCCACTACTTCAGCATGAGATAAAGTAATCATAAATCACAAAAAAGTTGTATATTACAGGGGCGTAAGATTAACAGTTTTCAAAATACAGCGAGTATTAATATTGGGGAGTTTCATCACAACGTGACAACAGCGCTTAACCTAACGCTACATAGCTGGTGCATGCCACTCGTGCACGCAGCAGACTTGTCCTACGGAAAAAATGTAAACAGCTATTATTGTGAAACATTTAGTAACTTTCAAGACAATTGTTTTCCAGTTTTTAAATAAATAAAATCAAATGTATCGATTTTGTAGTACGAAGATAGTGTTGTGCTTAAATTTTAGCTCAAATTTTAGTAATTATGAATCTCTTATAACGAACTTAACTTTTAATCAAATTCTGAATTTGAAAAATATGTAATTAAAGTACCCAAAAATTCACGTTATCCAAATAATCATATGTATTAAAATTTAGGTACTTACCAAAAAGCAAAATTCACTTTCGAATCCAATTTTCGCGCACTCCAGGAAAACACCTCAAGAAAAGGAAATGGTACGCAAAAAACACTCAGACATGGTCCAATTCCAGATACCAACAGAATTGCGTATTGCTAGACAGCATTTAGTACCTCGATTTATCCGCCGCGCCGTTTCACATTGCTCGATATGAATTCTATCGAATTTTAAAATTACGCTAAATATTTTTTAGAATTAAGCATAAAGAAGTTCAAAAAAGTGATAAATTGTATTTTATAGTATTCTATGCATGCAGTTATGTCAATAATCGAACTTTTGTACATCAAGTTGGAGGTTTTGATAATCTTTTTTCTTCGAAATGGTTGAGTTTAGGACTCTTGTCATAAGGTTTTTTGTTTATTTAATGTATTCTATCGTCTGTTAAAATTAAGGCAGTCAAACTTCTAACACTCTGTATAAGCTACGCTCAGATAAGTCAAGCGGAGCCTGATGCTTGCCTACAAATTTTGACGTTTATAGGCTGTCAGGATTGTGGGAGCATTGCAATCGACGTCAGATCTAACAAATCACGCATTTATAACAGTTTAAGTACCAATTTGTCTCTTTTTAAAACATGCTTTCTTAGATCTGACGACGTTGATTGCACTGCCCCCTAGCCGCAGACGGCCTAACTTCCTCTGAACATGTGGTCAATGTCAACAATTAGACGAACCTTCTTGTCCTGTATATCTAATGCTAGATGTAAAGAACGGTCAATGAATCATTTCCTGATGTTACTAAACCATATTTTAAATTACGCTGCTCATACATCTACCCAAAGCAATAAAATAAGTACAAACCTCTATCTTGTAGACTTAGATCATTGCATGCAAAAGGTAGATTGTGTGATAATTTCATTATTTTTAGATTTCATTAAAAACTATTCCCTAGATTTGTATTATATAAACAGACAAGTGGTAGTTTGTATTTATTAAAAACTAAAATATAGGGATTCTCTGGAATATCAAGGGAAATTAAATATACTTTATAGTTTGCCGAGAAAACCCGTTTGTTAATCAAATAATTTTAAAAATACAGGGTTGTTAAATAAGTACTTACAATTATTTTTTTGTTTACATTGAAAATGTTACTAAATTGAAAAGTTGCTGTAATTTAGGAAAATATTCCAGACAATTCTTTTCCAAATAGAACCTTTTTCAAATTGATATAGGCGTTAGATGAATAGCTATTTCAAGGATTATAGAAATAGTTCCCTTCTTAAAAGTGATTTTGTGTTAAAATTATTGCATAATTTGCTTCTTGCACTGAACATTTGCCAAACAAAATACCATGAATACAAAAAATTGCATTAAAGTTAACAGACTTTAATGTAAAACTAACTTTTCGAATAATTTTCTGAACATAGCCCTCTATATCTTATGTTTCTCCTATAAGATACAAAAACACTTTTAAATTATGTAAGGTTCAATGTGATTGTAATTTGCCATATATTTTTTATTAAATTGGTAGCTTTAGTTTTTCTAATTTATTTATTATTTTCATATTTTGTTATTGTTTCTTTAGTATATTAAAATTTTGCAAGTTGTTACCTATTGTATGTATTTTAATAAATATTGTTAGAATTAATTCTTTTACACACTTAGCTCCTTTTCAAATTAAGGTTAAAAATTTAAATATACGTTTTTTTTTCAACATTATACTAAATAATTTTTTTAGTTTCTTTTTTAAACGGGGTGTGGCTTTTTTGGGGGTATTAGTATGTGTTCTCCAGAATACTAATCTGAAATATATATTTTTCAAATCAATCAAATAAATAGTTCAGTTATAATTTGTTTTTTAAACCCCACTTAACTGTTGTTCACGCCACCACTCGGCCATTTCTAAACTTGGTTGTATCTGCACCAATGGTTTTATAAGCTATACTATACACGGTAATTTAGAACTTATCCAAACAAAAATTTTTGAATGTACAGGAAGCTCTTAAATAAAAAAAAAACAACAGGGGCAGTTCGAAAATGATTTAAAAATACATTTCTGCACAGCACGGCGGCAAAATGTAATAAAAAATGAACGGACAAAGAATTGAAAGAATTTCATTTCCAAGGAAATAAATAAATAAAACTTTATAACACCTATTTTATATCATCAAATTCAATTGCTTTTGCCCCTATTATTAAAAAAATTAATTTGTGGTTTTAATTAATAAAATAATTTGACATACCTGATGCTACAACTGTTCAAAATTTTGTTCATCGATATGTAAACACATTTTGGGCCCGTCTTACCCAGTCTCTACGAATTAACACAAATGTGGTTTTGCTTCACCATAAATTAATTAGATATCCTTGAACTCCGAGTTGCTATACACGCAAGTCATTTTTGGCATTTGAAAAACTAATGTAAACACTATCGCAAAAACATTAATACATACTAAAATAAGATTTCAGTATTTTGAATCGCCTGGGGCCACGTGGAGAGTGCACATTGCGCACTACACGAATGACACTTGAGACTACATTAGCCCAGTGATGTAAGGGTGGAAAATACTACAACTTCAATAATTTTTATTTCGGTCGCATTTATTCCCAATTTTTTTTGGAAAAGTTATGAATCACCCTGTATAGTATGCTCAATGATGTACGCATTTATCAGTGCTGCCTATTACCATTTTAAACCAAATGTATGAAACTAACGAAATGACAGAGAGCAGAACAATGGAAAATGACTGGAAAAAAATGGATGCTTTTGGATGCTGTGAAATGTGTCATATATTTTACAGATGAAACATTTTTTAAATATTAACTAATAATGGTAAGTGAATTGGCATACATTACAAATTGTAATTAAAACTACAGTGCAACCTCTTTAATCCGAACACATGTTAATCCGATCACACGCTAATCCGAACGGCCAAATCTGAACGATGACAAGAAAAGACTAGATTGCTTCGCGCGTACGCGCATAGTCGGCAGTCAGTTTATTTGCCGATAGCGAAAAACCTGTTGCGCGTCGTGTTTTGTGTAACAATTTTGGAGTTTTTTTTGGAAGTAAGAAAAATAAAAAATGTGAAAAGATTAAAATAATACATATATGTATATGTAACTACATGTTTATATTTTACCCTATATAAGCTTTATGTGTCTTATATGATACACAGGGTGTTAGTAAATAAGTGCGACAAATTTCAGGGGGTGATTCTACATGAGAAAATAATGGCAGTTTGCTTATAAACGTATGTCCACAAATGATTCGTTTTCCGAGATACGGGGTGTCAGTTTTTCTTAAAAACCGACGATTTAATTTATTGCTCTGAAACCGGTCGGGATGTGCAAATGAAATTTGGTGGGTTTTAAGAGGTAGTTATTGCGCATTTTTTGGCACGCAATTAAGAATTTTATGTTCATCATTGGCGTGCGTACGGGTAATAATCTCAATTTTTTTACAGAAAAAAATGGTACGCCACTGAGATATTACAAATTAAAAATCATTTTTGAATTCCTCGTTCAATTTGTGACAAAAAATCTCTCTTGCCTTTTCTTCGTATGGGGTGCCGTTTGATGCAAAAAATAAAATATCTTAACGCGTATTTTTTATTTCTTTAATACATTATCAAGAACTATCTAATACAATAACATTAAACCAGTACAATAACAGAAAGAATAACACTAATAAAATTTTGAAAAGGCGCAAAGCTACAACAAATGTTCAAAATGACCTCCCTCAGACGTGACACAAGATTCAACTCTTCGCCTCATTGATTGTCGTAATCGCGCAAATATTCCTGGTATATTTTTTTGCATCAAAACGGCGCCCCATACGAAGAAAAGGCAAGAGAGATTTTTTGTCACAAATTGAACGAGGAATTCAAAAATGATTTTTAATTTGTAATATCTCAGTGGCGTACCATTTTTTTTCTTTTGAGATTACCCGTATGCGCGCTAATGATGAACATAAAATTCTTAATTGCGTGTCAAAAAATGTGCAATAACTACCTCTTAAAACCCACCAAATTTCATTTGCACATCTCGACCGGTTTCAGAGCAATAAATTAAATCGTCAGTTTTTAAGAAAAACTTTGACACCCCATATCACGGGAAACGAATCATTTGCGGACATACGTTTAATAAGCAAACTGCCATTATTTTCTCATGTAGAATCACCCCCTGAAATTTGTCGCACTTATTTACTAACACCCTGTATATTTATATTGTCATAATAAAATGTGTATGTACTTCCATAATATACATAATGTATAAATCATTATAGTATGTTCGATAATACAAACAATGCCTATTAATGTGGTGTTCGGATTAAAAAGGTTGCACTGTAATTATATTTTAAAATAATTATTTTTGTTGTCATAAAATGTACATAAAAAATAAATAAAAATACTAATCCGATATATTTGGAAAATTTCTGAAAATTATTTTAAATTTTTAATGTGTTGTTACTATTTTTTGTTGAAGCACTGCGTTTAGTTTGTGATAACCTTTGACGACCTGGTTTATGTAACTACGTATCACTCCATCTGACATGATATGATAACAGGTTAGCTAAAAACAAACGGCCAATGTTAATTTGGTAAAATGAGAATGATACACCCTGTATAAATATTCCGCAAAAATAAAACATTTGCGTTTGTGAGCCCCAATAAAATTTTGGTAATAACTGACTAGAATCTCAAATTTAATAATAAAAAGGTTCACAAAAAGGAATGAAATAAAACACTTGTTTAAAGTAAGTTCTTTAATCTAATATATAAAAGTATAAATATAAAAAACATAAAACATAGTAAGTCTATTAAAGAAATCTCAACTATATTAATCTATCACATTTCGAAAAGTAATTTCAAGTCATTTAATGATAATTTACTTCCGGTGACTTGTTTCGTTCCCGTTAACATCGAATTTGCTATATCCAGTTTTTTTTCTTGTAAGTCTAAAATTCTCTTCTCGATAGTGTCTGAAGCCATAAATCTAAAAAAAAATTATATCAAGTTGAAAGCCACGTTTTCCCCCTAGATTTGCGATAGGTCATTTCTTTTGTTAAAATTCTATATCATGTTATACAAATAAAACTTCGTTTATTCATTGGGGTATCTCAAAATTATGTTAGTGGTGGTAAGAACGTAAAATTAGGAATTTTCATTAAATTCTCTAACGTTTTCCTCTGAGATCTAAATGGCAGTGCCAACAAAGGCCAATTGTACAGACTAAGCGCTTAAATATAAATTTTATACACTTATGAATTGTGTATCTGCTTTTACATTAAATATAAAAACATTTTAATACATAAAATTCAACAATCTACGTCTTACATTTTGTATTCCATTTTTTAAACCCAAAATGAAAGTTAAAAAGAGGACAAAATATGTGTAAATATCTCTAAGATCTTTTTAAACAGATTGTTAAAAAAAAATGGGAACGTCTGTGTTGTAAATTATTCTACACGACCAGACAAAAGTGAAAGTAAACGGTATTTAAAATTTAATGGATTGGAAGATAGCTTACTTGTACACAAATACTGGTTTCTGCTGTCCTACTCTGTATATACGGTCTTGAGCTTGATTTTCTAATTGAGGATTCCAATGGAGGTCGAGTAAAAACAAATAATTTGCCCCGATTAAATTCAAACCCACTCCTCCCGCAGTAAGAGATAACAACAATATCTAAAAAGACATTAAAACAAAAAAAATCAACAGATGAAGGGGTTTCCTCAAAGTTGAATCATTCGAGGACAATAAAACTCGTAGAAATAGTTAATATTCCCAAAAATTGCCATTATAAAAGTTGCAAAATAATTCCTATTATTATATTATATCCCTTATATTCCTTATCCTTATTCCTTATCCCTTATATTATATATTAGTTCAAATTTCAACCACGTTTAACCCTTTCGATTTGGCTGAAACTTTTTTATTGTTTTCTACCCAGTTGAAACCTCTGAGAATTTTTTCAACTTTTTCACCTAAATTATGAATTTTTGAAAAAAATAGTTTTTTTAAATAACCATAACTTTTTCAAAAATCGAGTTATCGGGACATTTTTATTTTCAAAATTTTTGTTTTTAATTGTACTTTTTGAAAAAAAAATAGATCAAAATTATCTGGACTGTTTTTTTTTTCAATTTTCGAAAAAAAAGTGAAAATTTCTCGATTACAATTTTGGAAAATGGTACAGTGGAAAATGAAACGGTGGGCTTTCAAAAAAAAAGACATGCAATGCATTTGAGCTCAAATAAATCATTTTGAAACCATCCTCTTTTGACTTTTTGAAATTGCCGCCAATCGCTGCATAGAATAAATTTTTTCAATTTTGGGATTCTATATACATTTTCAAAATGGCATGTGAAATATGTTAAATTTGAAAAAAAAGGTTTTTTTCAATCGATAATAGAATTACACCACTATGAAAAAATTTGAGGATTTCTAAAAAATGTGTTTTTTATAAAATAAAAAAAATTCAAAAATAGCTTTATTCAATTTTGGAATACTATATACATTTTCAAAAATGTTCAAAATGGCATGTGAAATAAGCTAAATTTGAAAAAAAATGTTTTTTTTTTCAATTGATAATAATAGAAAAATAAAAAACCACTGAAAAAATTTGAGGATTTCTAAAATGTTTTTATAAGAAAAAAAAATTCAAAAATAGCTTTTTTCAATTTTGGGATTCTATACATATTTTCAAAAATTTTCAAAATGGCGTGAAATAAGCTAAATTTGAAAATAAATGATTTTTTCAATAGATAATAGCAGAAAACGAAAAAACCACTAAAAAAATTTGAAAAAATGTTTTTATAAAAAAAAAAAAAGATTTAAAAAATGGTAATCATTAAGAAAGTGTTTTTTTTCGAAAATTGAAAAAAAAACAGGTCCAGATAATTTTGACGTTTTTTTTTCAAAAAGTACATTTAAAAACAAAAATAAAAAAAACATCCCGATAACTCAATTTTTGAGTCATGGTTATTTAAAAAGAAAGCTATTTTTTTTCAAAAATTCATCTTTTTTTGGGATGGTGAAAAAATTTGAAAAAATTTTGAGGTTTTCAATGGGATAGAAAACAATAAAAAAGTTTCAGCCAAATTGAAAGGGGTCAGGGTTAAAAGTGGTCGATTTGACGTGGAATGTCTCGTGCACAGTCTTGATTAGCCTAACCTTGATTCACTACATGTGGCGAAAATAAAAGATCTTTCTCGACGAATATCTTCACAAGAGTTTTCTATTGATGTCTTAGGTCTTCCAGGTTATACGCTTCTCTACTACGATAAATTACTTTCTCAAATGACTCCAATGAAACCATCACAAGAATCCAGGTCTGAGGAGTGTGCAGGCCAAGATATCAGCCTGTTACACACGTAGAGGCACATCTCCGAGTAATACAGGCAAGGCGTTTTAAAAAATCTAAATAATTTTCGCCGGTCATTGAAGGAGGAACAAGGAATATAAAAATAAGACAAACATTTAATTAAAATCTGCTGAAAATACTGTCGATGTACGGAGTAACAATTTTACGAGGCCCAAACCAAGGGTGTTATGAAAACTGTTCACTCCATTTCAAATGTCGCATCGCCTGTAGCCGAAATAAGTTTTGTCAAATGTAGAAGAAACTGAAAAAATTTAACTCTTGCACAATAATGTTGAGGTTATAACGCTTTTTTCTAGCTTATTATATTTCATACTTTACTCCAGGCCGCCTACAAATTTATTTGCTATGGACCTTCTGCTTATTTTCAACATTTTATATCATTTCTTCCCCAATTTCTCATATCGTATCAAAAAAATGCAAATAAAAGGCAAAATCATCAAAACAAAAACAAGCGAGGACTGTACGGTAGAACCTCGGTTATCCGACCTTCCAACGTTGTGGGTGAAACGGCGATTCTGTTAAGCGACGTTCATCCATATTATCCGACATCCGACGACCTATGCCCGATTTCTGCTTTTATTTCTTAAAAAAATAATAAAAATAAATGAACCCGATTATTCGACTTTTTCCATTATCCGGCCTAGTGCCGCTCTACAATAGGTCAGATCACAGACCACCTAGACTGGCCGTATCTAATTCCAATGCACGGGTACCAGTGAATGCAAAATCCGGGGAAGTGGAGTGTGGAAGGCAATCTGATCGCGCGCATCTTTAAGCAGATCCGGATTAAGTAATATTTTTATTACATATTAAACATTATATTGCATCTTATGACAAATATTCAATTTTAAGTTTGTAATTCAGAAAATAGTATATTTTAGTGTCATATTAAATAAAACTACAAAATAATTTAAATATATTTATTGTCCTCTAAATAATATTAATTTATTTAATATTTGCCTTTTCGTAGATTTTACCGAATTAAATAATTTGACTTCATGATTTATTCGTACATCGATATACTTTTCACATTCAGCCCTTACAAGTTCTATTAAATGATTACAATTGTTAGGCAAATTATCAAATTGATGTTCATGCAAATTTTCAAATATGTTCACATTCAGAAAGTTTACATGAACATATTTGAAAATTTACATG